>NC_091950.1:237947004-238247004 GCF_031021105.1 Erythrolamprus reginae
GGCCTAGGGGGAAGTGTATCTCAGTTCCCCCATGCCTGGCGGCAGAGGTGGGTTTTAAACAGCTTTCGAAAGGCAAGGAGGATGGGGGCAATTCTAATCTCTGGGGAGAGTTGGTTCCAGAGGGCCAGGGCCGCCACAGAGAAGGCTCTTCCTCTGGGTCCCGCCAAGCGACATTGTTTGGTTGACGGGACCCGGAGAAGACCCACTCTGTGGGACCTAACTGGTCGCTGGGATTTGTGCAGCAGAAGGCGGTCCCTGAGGTACTTATTTATTTACAGATAGTTAAAACTTTTGCAATACATGGTTGATGTCCCCACCATCTTCACTTCTTTCCCCTCAGTATATCTTTTTCCTTTCATCCTAGATTTGGAAAGACATCTCTGCTTAAACATAAATCCAAGCCAAGTTTTGAAAATAATGGATATGCAGGGCTGAAAATTAAGAGCAAAGTTATTGTCATGTCTCCGGAGAGCCAGCTGCTCTGGTAGTTAAGGTACAATGCAAGAAACTAGGAGACTGTGAGTTCTAGTTGCACTATAGGCATAAAAGCTGGCCAGTCACTCAGTCCTTAATATGAGGCTTCTGTAATAATCAATGGACAAACACCTAGATGATCCTCCCCAAAAACAGACTGTGCACTTTTGGGAAAACTCTACGAGGGAAAAAAACCCACCATATTTCTTCAACTGTCTTGTATAGCTTTTTTATACATTTCTAATGGGTCATAGAACTGAGCCCTGGACAGAGCATGACTAATTTACCTGAATTTCAAATGGGAGAAGTTGGTTCTTATGAACAAGACAGATTAATTGCATTTTATTTTAAGTACCTTGTGAAAAATGACTGCAATAATTCTACAGGGAAAGAAATCAACCAGGCATCCCAAATCATAGGTAATGTTGTGCACAGAAGCTGATGCATGATTACAGTATTCTTCTGCTTCATAAACTGAGAAAAAAATGTATTACAAATTGAAGGACCATAAAATCTAGGATGAAATTCTTGAGTTTTGACTCCAAAATGCATTTATATTTTTTTTCCAAGATTTCGTGTCAAGCCATTTTAATAAAGGTTTAGACTGATATGAACTCCAGTTTGTATGGATTTATGGGCGGTTTACATATTCATTGGTGCAAACAGTGTGAATGGTTAGAGGGTACTTGGCTGGTCCCTACTATTTTGGGTGATGTATATAGGTGCCTGCTCCAGCAAAAAAGCTTAAATGCATTTACAACAGGACAGCAAAAAAGAGGAAAGATTTGCATGTCACATTAAAATATGTTTAATTTGAAAATAATAAAAATAATCTTGAAAAATAAAAATGGAAAAAATAGTAATTTAAATAGAAATAGGCTGTCTCTTGATTACGAAGTACCTTTGGATTTCTATGGATCTCTCAACAAACCCAAATGCTACCTATGAGAAAGTTGCTTGTACTCTCATTTCTCAGGATTCTTTATCTCCATACCCTCATTCCTATCCTCCTTTTCCTCCCACTTAGGACTGTATGACTGTAACTTGTTGCTTGTATCCTAAGATTTTTATTAATATTGACTGTTTCTTCATTGCTTATTTGAAACCCCTATGGCAATCATTAAGCATTGTACCACAATGATTCTTGAAAAATGTATCTTTTTCTTTTATGTACACTGAGAGCATATGCACCAAAGACAAAAATTCCTTGTGTGTCCAATCACACTTGGCCAATAAAGAATTCTATTCATTCTATTATTATACAAAATTTGATCAGATAGAATCCAAGAAAGGAGATTCCCTTCTATTAAACTGGAAACAGATCCTACTCAGTGGTGGGATTCAAATTGTTTTACTACTGGTTCTGTAGGTGTGGTTTGTTGCGTGTGGTGTGGTGTGGTGTGGCTTGATGGGCATGGCTTAGTGGGTGTGGAAAGGGAAGGATTCCCTCCCCACTCCAGGGGGAGGTTACTACAAAATCCCCTTTCAGCTTGGACTAGGGAGGCAGAGAAAAATGGGGATGGGGCCAGTCAGAGGTGGTATTTACAGGTTCTCTGAACTACTCAAAGTTTTTGCTAACAGTTCTCCAGAACTGGTCAGAACCTGCTGAATCCCACCTCTGATCCTACTTCACATGGGAAAGGAATTCTGATGAACAGAGAAAGGGGGGGAAAGTTTCTTCATATTACAAAATCGCCAGAGGAAATAAACATTATTCCAGCTTGAAAAAAGAGCGAGGATGTAGAAAAGAAAGGCTTCATTATAATACCTGCAAATGCTAAAGCAATCTTCTTTTTCTATGAGAGAACGATAATTAAGGTATTCTTGCCTTGACAGCATAGAACTGATATAACACCACCTCCGAGGTGGGAATGAATCACTCATTGTTCAGTTTTCTAGGCCAGCTTTCCTTTTGTCTGAAGGATTATTTCCTTAATTTGTATTTAAATTTCTAAAGCACTCAGTGGGGTGTACAATAAAACAGAAACAAGCAATGTTTTGAAAGCATGAGGACATATCTGGTGTTTGGGAGAGGGGGTGGGTGGGAGATGAAGGCTTCAGAGGACAAGACTAAAGATACCTTGTATCTCTATTTCTTTTCCACTATATTAACCTTCATTGTGTATTATTGTGTATTGGACAAAATAAATAAATAAATAAGTATTACCTCTGTAGGCAAGTCCAACAACCTTTATTTATTTTGTGGGCTTAGGAGGAATTCCTGGGGTTTTCCTACTATTCAAAAGTCAAAACCTGGTAATTTCGGTCGGGGTCGTGTTTAAGAGGCACAGAAAGTTGACTTGGGGAATTACAAACGGCCTCAGTTGTCTCCTCAGTGATACTTTCATACAAACATCATAAAAAAATTCTTAAAACAAACACATAGCAATATTTCATCTCATTTAATTTCATTCTCAAGAAGGAATCTGAACTCTCAGCAAACTTTGCAGGATGGCTGTACAGGGAGAGCCTGATTAATTTTTGGCATTAAAATTTGGAATTAGGGAGGATCTTTTAAATTATTCCATGGTATTATTATAGTTTGTATAATTTTGTAAGCCGTCTGAGGGTGACCGTGTATGAGTTGAATTGCCATATGAATTTATGATGAAAACACGGCAGAAGAGAAAATAATCAAATTCATTAAAAAAAACCCTATGTAATCTTGATTTTTAGAATATAGGGTGGCTCCTAAAGTAACATTTTATTCACATGTTTTGGGCAATGGGAATCAGTTCTCTCAGCATTCTCTTACAACCGTCCCTTTTCTAAAAAGAAAATATTATGGGTATTATTTGATAGTCCTTTATCCAATAACGCAGGGCATTCAAACTTGCAGCCAGTGGACCAAACATGCCATGCACAGGCCACACCCACGCCCGATTCAGCAAAGGGGGAAAAGTTCCAAAATGTCACATGACGCCACCGTGATGACGTGAGTTTGACACCCCTGCAATAAAGTAAACAGTGCTTTCCAATGATAGCAAAGAATAAACACACAGAGATAAACATACACGGAATGTGACAATTGGCCATCATAAAATATAATGGCTTTGTGAATCATTCATAATCAGTTGTAGAAAACATGATCCACATAAATAGATGCTCTTAATAGCATCTTAATATTTTATGTTCTATGCTTGTCCACAATACTGCTACTGTAAAATAGCTGGTTTAAAAAACAAATAAACATGTTAAATAAAAACAAACACCCTCCCCAAATCTTGAATATATTATGAAAGATAAATGGGAGTTGCCATATTTAATATTTAATGAGTGGCAGTTTCTCATTATCTGTGGAATGAGTTTTAAATAGCTTCTCCATCAGGCTCTAGAAAAATCACTGTATTGCTAATGGAAACATATGAAAGAAAATAGGACAAATGAGTCATCAAAAATGATAAGAGTGCACCAAAATGGCAAAATATAGACAAATAACACATGGCATTATCTTGCTCGTTATGCACATCTAATTTGGAAAGCAATATTAAAAATGATAGCGTAGGATGATAAATATGTTCTACACACACACACACACACACACACACACACACACACACACACAAATAAAAACATTAGTTCTGTGTTCTGAATAAATGGTTAGATACTTTGGGAAAGCCCAAAATAAAATCTTAATTTCTTTGTGCAAATACTGGTGGTAATATACTGTACTATCAGTGAAGGGCTACCAAAATTTTTACTACCACACTGTGGGCGTGACTTATATAGGACATCTTGCATTTTTTTCAACATCTTTCAATGCAAATTAGGTGCTCTGGGATGGAGCTCCATTTTCGCTATTCCCCCCCCCCACATCCAGACAGTAGCCCACCCTGTGTACAATACAAAATGAGCGGAGGGGGATAATCAATAGAGGCATCACAAAACTTGGTACTAGCAGCCTAGGGGAGAATTCTATAGATGAAAGCAGAAAATAAAAAGGAAAGAAGGAATTTCTTTCTCTTAATTCTGACAGTGGATCACATAGAAAACTAGGCATTCAAAACTTTGCACCAAGTTCTGGTAGCCAGAACATCAAGACAAATCAGAGTAGTTGTCCTCCTTCTTTCTTTTCCATTAGAATTTTACAAGTTGCAGCAGGTAGAGTGCTGTACTGCAGGCCACTGAAGCTGACTGTAGATCCTACTGTAGGTCAGCGGTTCAAATCTCATCACCGGCTCAAGGTTGACTCAGCCTTCCATCCTTCCGAGGTGGGTAAAATGAGGAGCTGGATTATGGGGGCAATATGCTGGCTCTGTTAAAAAGTGCTATTGCTAACATGTTGTAAGCCGCCCTGAGTCTAAGGAGAAGGGCGGCATAAAAATCAAATAAATAAATAAATACATTTTATTCTCAGTTGTTCCTATTTTATAAAGTGCCGTAGTGAGTTGCCTGAGTAAGGAGTAGTTCAGGGGTGGATTCCACTTAACCTTCCCTAGCAGTTTGCACTGCAACAGAAGTGTGGGTTTTGTGCACGTACTTCTCTTTCACACTCCCCATCACATCATGCGAATGACTCTCTGTACATACGCAGAAGGGTTATTTGCCCACGGTGGCGAGTGGAGAACCGTTTGGCAAGCGGATGCAAATTTCCACCACCGATACAGGTGAACTGGTCTAAACTGGCAGCAACCTAATACTGGAGTAGTGGTTACTTAAATATGTCATCTCCATGAAGATGATTTCACCATCTACCCACCTCACCAGCTTGACAGTACAGAATAGACAGTACCCACCTCACCAGCTTGAGTACAGAATAGACAGTAGCCACAAAACATAATTTTGTTCCTCTTCCTAGGCTAGGGAAATTGGAAGAGTTGTCTTCACATAAGCTTTAGGCTAGTTCGTGTATTATCTTTGGCAAGCCTTGAAGTTGTAAAGTAAATACAATTAGATTTCCTCCCCTGGCTCACCAGACCAGAAGTATAAAAACAAAGTGTAATGTCTCAAGTTCGTTTTAAGAATGAATCCTTCTTTCTTACAAGTTTGGAATGCTTACAAGTTGCATAGTAGTTGTTTCAGTGGGGGTATTATCCTGTGCTTAATTAGTTTGCCTACTGCAATCTTGGCACTAGATTCCCAAAGACAAAAAGGGGGGGGGGGAGAGGAAAAAGGAAACAAAAAAAACCACCTCTGAAAATCTGTCTTGATTTCTGGAACTTATTATATTGTCTTAGAGGAATAAGAATCTTTGAACATGACTCATAAAGCTACATAAGCTCTTTTCTTTCAGACATAGAAGTGAATGTCCCTTAGCTGTGTAAAGTTGTATGGTTCCCTGGATTGAATCCTTTAGTAACTAACAAGGGTAGGAGCTTTACGTAAGAAGCCTTATTCCCATTCATTCATTCATTCATTCATTCATTCATTCTCTATAGCTGTCCAACTCAACCAAGAAATTTGGGAAGCTTACAATTCTAAAATTCTAAAATAACCAAAACAATTTAAAAAATGTTAAAAACAATAAAATACAAAATAAATAAATATAACAGCAGTCATGCTGATTAATCAACTAATAATGAAGCCAAGTAAGAGGGCCCTTCACACATTCTCAACCCCAGGCATGGGTACATAGCCAATTTGGATTATTCATTTGAATTACTTAAAGTCTTCTCAACTTCTTTGCCTATCAAAAACTTAGGCAAATGTTCAAAATCAGCATTTTCTTCAATATGTGCCTCTAATTACTGAGCACTTCACATACAGCTACTTGAAAAGACTTCAGCATCCCTTGAAAGAATATTAGCCACTGCTGAATACAGATACAGCAGCTACCATATTTTCCTTCAAAAATAAAGGTTTTTTGTTTCCTTTGTACTTTATTTGAATTATTTCTCCTAAAGCTTTCAAATAACCAAACAACTGAATGATTTAAGAATCTATTCAGATCTGCAATGTGCATCTTACAAAACTTTGCACTCCTCTGGAATTATACAATTAAAAACTAGTTGAGACAGACACAGGGTTTAAATAAAACATATCCCCCCTTATATCTTCTCAATTTCAACTTAGTATATAGGGAAGCAGAAATATTTCCTATATAATTTTCCCATAGGAACCTAAGCTTCATGAACACCTGGAAATAAAATAATTGGTACCTTAATTTTAAGATTAATTAACATATGATTTAATTTAGTTGACCTTCAAATGCACAATTACTTTTATTAAGTTGTAATGAATTAAAATTAGTATATTATGCAGAGGGGGTACATAATTTGACACATACTATCCCCCCCCCCACTATATAGTTAAATCAGAACATGAAGGAACTGATAATGAAGGTGACTGCTAATGTGAGGCAAAAGCTTTCTCCTCGAGGTCATATATTTAAAAGAGCTATGGACTAATGATAAATGTCAGTTTTAAATCTGGAAAGGACCTGTATCAGCCATCCTTAGTCATGTAAATTGGGGTCACAAGTCCCTGAATTTTCAGCCCTGTGTTGTCATCCTTAACATATCTAGACAAAAGCAGATGAGGATGGCTGTCCTCAATAGTTTCATGTATATGACATTTATATAAAATTCTTTGTTGCATAAAACAAGTGCTAGTAATTTCAACAGAACCCAGACTGTGCCAGATCTCCCTGGTAAAGTTGTGTTTGGTTGAAGTATGGTGGTTAGATGATTATTGCTTGCCCCTGCATGCTTTGAAACTTCATTTTATTTTTGGATCCAGAATGTTGTACAACTCTAGTGTACCGGTATCTATCTTTTAAAAAAGGTTATATAATATGTATTAAAATGTAGAAATAAATAAGTTATTTGCATGCATTAATTTGCACAGAGTGAGAAAGATTACATTTCATTTTGAACTGTCATTACTCAGTTTGGGATATTTTTAAATATGCAAGTTCATTATTCTTTGTGATTTTCTACTTTAAATCTGCATCTCACTTAAAAGAAAAAGATATGATATTTTTTATAATCCACTGACAGTATGAAAGCTTATTTCAGAAACCAATGACGTACAATTGTACATTCATGAGACATATTCAATCATAAATTCTATAATAATTTGAAAACAGTGAACTATTAATGGTTGAGAGTGACTCATTTTAACTGCTAAATCTTTATAGGGTACTATATTATTGTTTTTCAGAGCTTAAATTAATCTGAAACAAGTGCTTTTCTTCTGTGTGTGTGATTTCATACTGAGACAGCTGCATTCATTCATTAATAGTTAGCTTTGGGTTAACTTTGCCCTGAAGAAAGCGTTTGAACCAGAATTGGTCTGTTGGAGATGAACCTGAGTGGTCGGGGAGAAATTACAGAGCAATTGGGATTTTCCTGCAAAAAGACAAGCCAAATAAAGCCAGGCCAGATGGTAGATCTGAACATTACAAGACTAGTCTCAAGTGTAGGACAAAGAAACCGAACAAGCTGCAGGGATTGCAAAGTATCGTATTGCTGGTGGAAGCCGTATACTGACCTGGGAGGGAAATGGTCTGAATAAATATGAACCTATTTACAAACACTACCTTGTTTAAATAATTAATAAACATGAGATGCCCCTGTTCAGATTCTGTGTAACAATCAAGGCGGGGGGAAGTGTAAAGACATAGGAAGAACAGCAACAACTCATAAATGGCGGAGTGGTATACCATGTTTCTTTCTTTTCTTTTTTTTTTACAGCCTTCATCAGATTCTACTTTGTTTCACGGATACTTTAAATGAAAATAGAAAAATAGAGAAAGATAGCTTTCTTTCTTTGATTTAGAATTTGGAGGATTCTATATCCAGAATTGGAATTAAATGACATCAAAAGTATCATTTTTGTCCTAATCAAACCAGTGATTTTTCTCTGTGTGAAAAATTGTGTTGCTGTGACTGAAGTTGTGTGCACATTGTACGAATAATACCATCGTGTGCAGGTAATCCTCCACTTACAACAGTTCATTTTGTGACCATTCAAAGGTATAACAGCACTGAAAAAAGTGACCAATGACTATTTTTCACACTTATGACCTTTGTAGTGACCTTATGCTCATGTGATCAAAATTCAGACGTGTGGCAATGTGTTCAATACTTATGACCGTTGCCGAGTCTCAAGATCAAGTGTTCACTTTTTGCAACCTTTTGCCAAGCAAAATAAATAGGGAAGCCAGATTCAATTAACAACCGTGCCACGAACTTATCAACTGCAGTGAGTCACTTAACAGGAAGGGTCATAAAATAGGGCAAAACTCATTTAACTGATGTCTCACTTAGCCACAGAAATTATACAAAAGATACATGTCTTTGGTTGCAAAACTAGCCTCTCCATCTTCTGGACATTGACTCTCCTGAGGATGCCCGTGCATCATATTGTGGTAATTTACTTATTGGGCAACTTGTCAATGTCAAGAATAGAAAAAAAAACCTATAAAAAAACATTGCTGAAGTGCAAGAAAACTTTAATTATGATTTCAGCCGTTCCAACTTGTCAGCATTTGTCCTTGGAGTGGAAGATGATGATGAGGCGTCTCTCTGTATTTTATATAAACTGGAAAGTGTTCCAGTTGGAAAAAAAATGCCATCTAAGGGTTCCCTCACCCTCCGTGAAATTACTTAGCCCATATCCCAAAGATGGATGGATCAAAGTAAGCAGATAGGGAAATGTTATAAAAACTGTTCTGCTGATCAGTCTTTACTAATCAAAGTAGTTTTTTTCTGCTGCTGCTTCCAAGGAAATCCTGCCATGTTCAGGACTTTCGGTTTTTATTATTATTACAGTCATAGACTAGAACAAATAAAAACAACAAGTTAAAAACTGTGTTTATTACAACTGGTTATAGCAACAGAATTTTGCAGGACTCTGTTTTATTCCTCCCATCCTTTATTCTTATGTGAATTCAGAAAGTGTCTAACTGAGCTTTGTGCAAATGGCTTCTTCGTGTTTTGGATTCAAATCACACTTTTCTACTTGTAGCTCTGATAATGGATCAGGTCTATCACTGTTATGATCACCTTTTTCACTTGCTACATGTGATTGAACTGTCATTCTTATGAAACTGCCTCCCCCTGAAATACAGGCAGCCCAAATCTTATTGGTCTTTCAAAAGGTTGCAAACCTGGGATTGTTGACGGACCTCTGGCATGGATGTAATTTTGCTTGATGTTGATAACAAAAAATTTAGGCAACATGACCCAATTTCTTTTGAGTTATATTGTCACTTTTTTGATTAGGTTTCATGTTCCCTGCCCAGACTTCCTTGGGAAAATAGGCAGCTTTACAAATGCAATAAATAAATATATTACACCACACAATGCATTAATTGCTCCACTCTGCTTGTTTGAATGCTGTATGCTGATACAGAAAGACCTTGGTTTGAATTATTCAAAGCTACAATTTTTAAAATTGTGTTCCATGCTCATTACTGATGGATCCAGAAGAATGAAAAGAAAGTGTTCCCAATTAATGCAGTAACGTCATGTCAGAGCAGTAGGATTCTATACTTCATTCCTTGTTGAAAGATGAGCAACCCAAGAGGGTAAAACTCAGCTGGAAAGATTAAATTAGGTATCAGCTCTCTGTTGTTTGCCCCTTATGCCTTGATTTTTAAGTATTAATCAAAGACTAAAGCACGTCTAAAAACAACCCGCCTAGAAAAACTGCAGGTACTTATCTGTGTCATCGCCAGGAATCAGGACTACAAAACAAATAACAAACAAACCAAACACACACACACACAAAAGGACCAAATAGAGTGCCCAACACAGTCTGTCATAAATGAGGAGGACCTTCCCTCAGCTCCACCTTGGATAGTAAATTTTGTTTTCTTTCTTTTCAGATCACAGCAGACTGGATCAAATGCTGCTGTCATGGAAGCAAACATACATTTACGGATGTGAGCATTCCCACAGATATGTGCCTCGCAGTTGCCTATGACCCACAAGATATTTTTTTATGGGAAATCTATAATAACTGCAGTTGAAAATGCATGCCATCGATCCCCGCTGGCAACTATGATGCCAAGTGGTTCATTAAAAAGGCTTTTCTAAAAGACATCCCAGAAGTACTTATCTGACATCTGGCCTTTAAAGCTTGAGCGTGGGTTTTCGTAGGCTTAACAGAAAATATTGCTTTTTAAAATCCCCTTGGAGGATTTGATTTTTTTCTTAGCCGGTTTTGTGATCTGTACCTTTTTCCTTGTCGAGGTTCTCTCCTCCATCTGCTGGGCTGCTTGGAATTGTAGATCCTGCCTCATCTGTTTTGAAAAGAAAGACATGATAAATATTGGGATTTAATTTGAATGCAGTAATGATTGTAAATGGTTGCACCTGCACTGAAATATATAGGTTATGTGTTTCATTAGCTGAAATCCCCTTTTCTTTTCTTTCAGGGAACAATAATCAGAGTGAGATTTGTAAACACGCTCAATTTCCATACAGATTTAAATGGTCAGGAGCACAGGGCAACAATATTTTGTATAATTGAATTTTAAGTTCTACTTAAAGTCATTCTACTTTGTACTATCCTTGACTAAATATTTAGTTTTATAAGTTTTTTTTAACTGTGAATAATGACAAGTTCTTCCTCATTCTGTCCATTCTACCATTTACTCACCCTTCTGGTGTCCACCACCACCACCCCCTTATGCAGAGGAAAAACAGTTTGTAGAAAGTATTTTATGTTGGAATATAACACTGCTCCTTCCTATAATGATCTTTGGTCTTAAACTGCAACTTTTGCTGTTTACAAAACAAAACAGCAAACATGTGAGATGGGGGAGGATATGAAGTTGTATGGAACATTTGCCTCTGATTCTATGCATGCATGTCTGTGTGTGTTATGTGCGTGAGAGAGTGTGTTTGTGTATGTGTGTACATATGTGTATGTGCGTGCGTATATACTTTCATTATAATCAGCAAAATATGTTATACATACATACAAACACACACATGTATCTATATCTATATCTATATCTATATCTATATCTATATCTATATCTATATCTATATCTAGATCTAGATCTAGATCTAGATATAGATATAGATATATAGATATAGATATAGATATATAGATATAGATATATATCTAAATCTAGATATATGTATATATATGTGTATCTAAGTATATATGTATCTACGTGTAAACCTTTCAGGAAAAAAGTGTGTGAAAATATTTACAGCAAAATGATAACGCTGTAATAATAACAAAGTGCAATAATTTGTTAAAGTCCTTGCTCACTGGGAAGAAACAAAATTTCAAACATAGATTTCATTAAAAAAAACCCTCTAAGATAATTAATATTTTGAAAAATGGCATCTTCTGACTAAATAAAATCATTGTAATGTTCAAAGAAAATAATAAAACATTTTTTGGCCACCATATGTCCATGGTAGCAGATTTTGATGGGCAGATTAAAGAAATGTGGCCCTAAAACAGTTTAGTACAGGGATATCAAACATGCAGCCTGTGGGATGGATGCATCACATATTGACCATGCCCAAGCCTGGTTTAGTGAAGGGGGGAAAAGTCCCGATGTCACATGACACCGCCATGACGACATGGGTTTGAGACCTCTGGTTTAGTGCTTTATGTAAGTGCTTCCTAAATGTTAGTATAATATTCTTGGTTGGGTAGGAGAAAAGGACTCAGTGAGTCTTCGAAAGGATATCTATTTCACAGGAATAAATCATCTAAATCAATGATTCTCAATTATTTTCTGTTACACCCCCCTCCCCAAGAAGAAGTAAACATTTCGTGTCCCTCCCAACTTTCTGCCGTGACTGTAAATACATTTACTATTTAGGTGGGGTGCACGTCTCACTTTGGGCTGCAATTTGGGTGTCACAGGTCAGGTGGGACGGGCCACAAGATGCACGTCTACCTGACACTTATACTGGTACCTCCATTGCATTCCTCGGTGTTGTGTCCAGAGCAGTCCATTCTAAAAAAAAAGTCTCGTGAGTTCGAGAAGTTTGATTGAACTCGCGAGACCTTTTTTTTTAGAACAGGTTGTCCTGGACACAACGTTGAAGAACAGGATGGGGGTACTGGTACAAGTGTCAGATAGGAAGTGCGTCCTACTCCCTGCAGCAAAAAAAGCACATTCTCCAGGGTCACGTGTCCCCCTGGATTCGCTCTATTCTCCCCAGTGGGGCACGCCCCACTATTTGTGTATCACTGATCTAAATCTTCATTCCTACAGGAATGAAGGAAGGAAATCTGATACAGAAACTTTGAATCTTCCCCTTACATTATATAACTTGAAGATAAAGCAGTCAAGAAAGCAGTTAATTGGAAGCCATACTTCCAATTCTTCCATATTTTAAAATGATGGGGGATTTTTTTAACAACCATCTCAATGAAATTAAAGTGTGTGACTGCACATGTGCAGATGCTGGCCAAGAAAACATTGAGGGACATGGGAACCGTGGGATAAATGGTACAGGTGGATCCAGAATAGAACTCAAAGAAATGCTAAGAGAATCATACAAACTTACATTAAAACAAATAATGTACACAAAATTTACTCTTTTTCCTATCTTTCTTCTTATTGATGAATGTAATCAAATTAGATATAGGATTTTTACAAACTGAATTGGAAACAGGTAACAATCTGCATGTGATTATTGAGATATTTTTCTTTATTGTAATTAAAAACGAAAATAAAACTTTTTTTTTTTTTTAAAGAAAACACTGAGGAACAATTAGAAAAGTCAGGTGGACAGAAAAAGCCCACCTGCCTCTGAAAGCCTCAAGACAGCCTTGTGCTTGTGAATGAACAGCTGAACAATTGGAGTCAGTGGAATTATTTCAGAGAATGGGTGCAGCGTTTTGGACATAGTGCTTCTCCTCCAGACTGTAACAAGATAACTGGATGAAGGGCATTTTGGTGTAACGTACATTCGACTCCTTAGAAACAGCCACAATGCAGTATACACAGATCGAATGGCTGAATAATGTAGGATGGATAGCTTGGCTGCTTCGCTCTATTGCATTGAGTGATTGGGCCTCTCCTGCTGTAGCTCCCAGGTATTCATAAAAGTTTTCCAACCTGATAGAAACAGTTTCCATAAAGGATGAGTTGTGGTACTTGAAGTAAATATGTGCACGCTACAGAATATAAGCCATTAACCCTGCTTTAGCTGGGTCGGTCAGGACAGTACATCTATGCTATTTGAAGTACATGTAAATAAGCCAATTTATCATGCAACAGTCAGGTTCATATCTTAGAGGATAGGGACATTCATAGCAACATTTTTTTGTCCTTTTAATTATTTTGATAGTTTGGCTATCAAGGCCAAATTACTCAAGACCCACCTTTGTCACCAGGCATGGGGGAGTTAGGATATTCCTTCCCCTAGGCCATTACAAGTTATGTATGGTATGTTTGCTTTTTATAATAAGGGTTTTTAGTTGTTTTATTAAATTGGATTGTTACATGTTGTTTTTTATCATTGTTGTTAGCGGCCCCGAGTCTGCGGAGAGGGGTGGCATACAAATCCAATTAATAATAATAATAATAATAATAATAATAATAATAATAATAATGAGCAAAGACCATCTCCCTACAATATATGGATGTATATAATGTATGGAAAGCAGAATTCCTTCTGACTTTAGCATAACTTTTTTCAATTTCTGTTCAGTTTTAAAAATGCAGTTTCAATTGCAGATATATATCATGTTCAGGGGTGTGTGTGTGTGTGTTTATGAGTTTCAACATTTATTTTCAAGGATTGTATTTGCGTAACCTGGCTCTTTCTTCCTCAAAAGCCAGTAATCCAATTTGTAACCACTGTGTAGAAAAGCAGTTATTCAGAAGCTAAATCAACAGAATAAATGCATTGCAGTTCAGGTTTATTCTCAGCCAAAGAGGTCCTTCATCACTTCAAGCTTATTTTCTACACATTCTTGCCTTCCTTTGATGTCTGAACTTTATACCTTGCTGCTGTAAATACTTTCCACTGAAGAGGTTTCTAGGATCTCATCCACCTTAACAGAATGTGCTGTCAATTACTAACAGGAAACGCTACATTCCAGAGCTGGAAGGAATGCATTCACTCATAATGAATAGCACTTTGGGCTCCAATGGGAAAGCTGCACAAGCCCTGATTTAATCCTGTGGCAATGTACAAACATTGTCAATCAATAGCATCGACTCAGATTATTGCTCACCAAGGTTCATAAAACCTGGCTGATAGAACACTAGATCTCAGCATAATACAAACCTGTTTCTTGGCTCTGATGCTCCAGTTCGTCACTGCTTGGCTTCACTTCTGTGCCATTCTCACCTGCCAGAAAAAAAAAAAGACAGCCATTGAGAGTTATAAACCACATTTCTGATTGTTAAAGCAGACAAAATCAGTAAGAACTGCAGCCAATGTAGCAGGTTGATGGCCCTACATATAATAAACCCAACAAGGAAAGCATAGGTAAGCCAAAAGTAAATGGCAACAATCACAGGATTGGATCCAAAATATAGACAATTTTCGAACTGCTCTATTAATTGTGCCATGATTAGCTTAAATCGTATTGATTCTGATGTATTACTAAACCAGATTCAACACCCCCACTCCCAATAATGAATATTTAACATTCTTATTACTGGCGGAATAGGGAATTGAGTCCATAACATTTTATAGAGTTGCTTTCAATCCTGGAAAAGTTGCGTAGAGAGTCAAAATGCTTTCATACTAGTTGTAGGATTCTATAGTATGCAACATAATTTGCACATGTGGTTTAGGACCAATGTTGTATATATCAACTACAAAAATCAGGAGGACCATGAGATGGTAGCATAAAACTAGAAAGGCAGCTAGATTTTATTGGAATTTAGTTCATGTCTGGAATTTTATTGCCCAGATTTGATTTCCCAGTTATAAGATTTTTATTTGGGTTAAGTTCAACAACAATGTCTATGCATGAGTAGGGGCATTGTAGTTTCCCTCATTGTTATTACCCACATTAGGCTGCTTTGGAAGTTCCACAATTTATCCAAGTTAAAGTGATGCATCCATAAAAGATGAAAGCAGAAAATGAGTAAAAACAACTTGAAATACTACTATTAGTATTAATCCCTAGATCTTTTATTCCTGAGCTTAAATAATTTTTTCTAGAAAATGTATTAATGTGACTACATTCTGAAGAAAGACAAACTAAATGAGGGTTACCAAGTATGCAGAAATTGTGGATAAAATCCTCATTATATACCTAGCTTCATAGCATGGAAGATGCCTTTTAAAATGGATCTATGCTAGCCTTTTACCAAATGACTTTCATTTGCCCTATAAAACATTTTATTTACCCTGTAAGAAATTCTCTAGTAGAGTTTGATCTTTGTCATTTCTGCTGTTCAGTGCTTGGGTTGTCCAACTTTCTTGGGTTGTCCAATTATACACATCTATCTATATCTATTCCCTCTGCTTTTCTTCTTCTTGCTGAAATATTGTACTAATTTTTCCAAAGTCGTGCACTTTGTTTTGATTTATTCTAACTGCTAACTTTATATTTGTAGTAATAATAACAATAACAATAACAACAACAACAATAACAATAATAATAACGGGAATAATTTTATTTCATTCGGTTTCAAGGTTGCCCAACTCTTTAACAGTTCAAATTAAAAAGGGAAGGGAGGGAGGGAAGGGAAGGGTATTTAACTAGTTTGATCATTCCTATTATTTTTTCTGTTAATCTTCAGGAATGCTTTAAACACTTGGATGGTCCCTCGGGCACTGGCGTTATATTAGGTGAGCTTTTTTGTGGGAGTCCACGTTGGTATTCCCTGTTTTATATAGTTGATTTTCCATTGAGACATTGTATTTGTTTTATTTATTTCATTCTTGTACATTACCCAGAGTTGCATTTTTGTGAGTTGGGTGGCCCTACAACTCTTTAAAAAGAGAAAGAGAAAAAGGAAGAAATAATAATAATTACTGCATCTGAATTCCTGAATTCCTCCAAATGCTTGATTTATTACAGAAAATGTGTGACAAATTACTTTAGGGCTGTGTGAAGAGAAAAGGCAAAATGTAGTCCTGTGGCTAAATTTCTCTCACTGCATAATCCTCCCTTCCTTCTACTGACTTTCATTTATTGGCGTTTCAGATCCTAAACATAAAAGTACTGCTTGGGCTCAATGATGTTTCATTCAGAACAGCCAATTTCCAGTCTCTGTTATGAATGAGCCAGATGACCTGTTGCCATTTGTTCAGAGCCCTGTGCTAGAAAGACAGTCACACAGTAAGATGGCACAGTAATTGCTTAAATTATATTGCCAAACTGTTGCCTGTTCATTAAAAAAAAGAAAAGAGAAATGGTATAAACCTCTCTAGGAAATAAATGTAACAAGTTGCAAGTTCTATAAAATGTTTAGTCATTATCAGCCTTTCTTTCCCTTCTAGTCCTGCAGGATTGTTAACGTCTCTCTGCTTCTATACAGCTTCTATAGAATTGCAATGTATGCACCCCTTTCTTTTATCTTCTAAAAGTCTTGACATCAGAAAAGTGCAGAGAAATCTGGCAAATTTTGAAGCAAAGGAAGGAAGAAAAAAAGAGGGACATCTAGACTAAATTAACACTAGCTATGTTTGAATATGATGTTGTAAATAGTTCAAGAAAATCGACTTTTCTTGTCCTTTTTGGGCTGCTGTTGATTAAAAGAGCCAGCAGGTGGAGCTGGTGTAGAGGAATTTATTTTCTTTTAAACTCAGAGGGCCTGCAGTTTTGATCTTCATTCTTCAGAGATCAGCTTCGGGACAAGATTCCCAACTGGTATAAATCAGTCCCTGCACCACATTCCAGGTAGCCATGGTGGGATCCCAGGAACTTTAGTTGGCTTCAACCATTGCATTGCTGATTTTCATTGCCCTAAAAAAATAGCAAACTGCTTTTTTTTTTTTTTTTAGGATTTCAGAGACCTTTCAATCTCTTTCAGATTCTCTTTGATAAATACTTTTACATCTGTTAGTGCTGTACAGGAAACAAGCAAAGCTCAAATAAAATTATGTTCTAATGCAAATGTTATTCTATTTTGGAGCATTATTCTTATCAGTCAAATGTTGGTTGCATCTTTTGTTGTGCAATAGTATTTTTTGGCAATAGTGATTTAAAGCAGTGGGCCAAGTTGGAAGACTTTCACCAATTTATCCATTGTTTTACTATTGTACTTGTTTCCTGGATTATTTATTTGCTTATTTGATAATTGTATGTATGCAGACTGTCTCGTAGTTTTACAGCACCTGCATTACCAATACCTCTTCTTCTTCTATTTTATGCATCTCCATTTTATTTTCTTTAGACTGTTTCTCTCTAAGAGTATTCAATCATTACCATAGAGATGGGGAAATTGGCAGCCCTATCCATTAAAAGGTTAAATTCCACCAATGACCATGATTTGCAGTGAAAATGCCACACATTTGCATTCTGTCTAACAGAGGCCATCTTTTAATAGAAAGGACACTGCTATTTTAATGTTTTCCTCGCTCCATGTCCCTCAGAATTGACTGGAAGTGATGAACAACATGAATAGCAAATCTGTACCATTAATGGAATCCTTTCACATGCATTGAAAGTAGGGTTCTCAGTGTAAGCCTGCTCAGTTTCATTGCCAACTAGTGTTGTGATGGAGTGTGTGGATACTAAGCTTTTTTAAAAAATCTCTACGGCTGCTAAATCACAGGATTTATATTTGTCCTAAAATATACCATGAGGAATACACATTGTTCAAAAAGGGGGCTGGATCCCCTAGCCTGTAGCCCCAAGGTTCTTTACATTCTGCATAAAAAAACAGGAGAGAGAATATCTTTGCAAACTAACATTGGCAGATATGCAAAGGGGAAGACGTTATAGGAGAAGCTTTTCTTTTACCAGACAAATTTAGCACTACGGGGACTTGCCTTAAATCTGCATCTTCTTGCAAAGAATGATGATCTGATCACTCCATAGTCAGATGATAACTGAATGATCAGGTCATCATTCTTTGCAAGAAGATACAGGAGGGAGGGAGGGAAGAAGGAAGGAAGGAAGGAAGGAAGGAAGGAAGGAAGGAAGGAAGGAAGGAAGGAAGGAAGGAATTCCCCCTGAAAATTCCAGGGGGGGGGGAACATTTTCTTTACACTATTCTCTCCTTTAAAACTGCCTCTTTCATGAACAATACCAATAAAAGGAGAAGACATAATTTACTATTTATACAATTCTTTTTTATTTATTTTCCACAGATTTTGCTAGCTAAGGAACTTGCACAGAAGTATTTCAGATCATTCGCAATGACAGCATATCTTTTGCCAGAAGGATGACTACTGCCTTGCAATCAACCTCACCATCACCTTCTGTTTTACTGGAAGTATGCAGAGTAGTCAGATGGCAGTCACTATGGAGGATAGGGGGTCTATTCTAATCCTAACAAAGATTTGATTTGAGCTTGGGATCTTTCAGAATGCTAATAGTGTTTATGGCCTGGCCAGATTAAAGTATTCAGGCATCTAGTTGCTAATGTTACCCTATTAAAATGAAAGAAATTCTGAAGCTGCAAAGTTAGAATTACAGTAGGAACATGGAATATAAGAGCGTGAATACAGGAAAGCTCAACACAGCAAAAAAATGAAATGAAACTACTACAAACTGACAGCATCACTGAATTGTATGGCTTTGGATCAGACACTTTCAATGAGAAGATCTTCATTACTCACGACATGAAAAACTAAGAGGCAACAGCATTGCTTTTACACACGCATGCACACACACACACACACACACACACAGAGACTGCAATGTGATCAATGACTGGACAATATCAATTAGACTCATGGACAACCATGTATGACAACCATTCAAGTTTATGCAACTTATGTGGAAGAAGGGAGCAAAAAGGTAAATAAGAATCAGATTCAAGAATGTTATAAGCAAATTAAGAAACCAAACTTGAAAAATATGGAATGCAGGATTTTTGATACAACATTTTGAAAATAATTATGCAAACAGTGAACACTTTTATGGAAATCACTTTGTTTAGTCTACTTTAAGTTAAAAACAGAAATCTGAGATTTTATAATTTTAGAAATTGAAACTAGAAGAGTTTACAGTCCTCACTAAGCAGCTTACAGAGAGTCCACATATTGCCCCCAACAATCTGGATCCTCATTTTACCGACCTCGGAAGGATGGAAAATTGAGTCAACCTTGAGCCTGGTGAGATTCAATCTGCCAAACTACTGGCAGCCAGTGATGAGCAGACATAGCCTGCAGTACTGCACTCTAACTACTGCGCCACCACAGCTCTATCCCTCCCTCCCTTTCATCTTTCTTCTACTCTTCATCTTCTACCTACTCACTTTGAGCAAGCCAAGGATTGATCATTTATTTATTTATTTATTTTATTGGATTTGTATGCCGCCCCTCTCCGTAGACTCGGGGCGGCTAACAACAGTGATAAAAAACAACATGTAACAATCCAATACTAAAACAACTAAAAAACCCTTATTGTAAAACCAAACATACATACAAACAAACTGTAAAGGCCTAGGGGGAAAGAATATCTCAGTTCCCCCATGCCTGATGGCAGAGGTGGGTTTTAAGGAGCTTATGAAAGGCGAGGAGGGTGGGGGCAATTCTAATCTCCGGGGAAAGTTGGTTCCAGAGGGTTGGGGCCACCACAGAGAAGGCTCTTCCCCTGGGCTCTGCCAGATGGGACCTGGAGAAGGCCCACTCTGTGGGACCTAACTGGTTGCTGGGATTCGTGCATCAGAAGGCGGTCCCTGAGATAATCTGGTCCAGTGCCATGAAGGGCTTTATAGGTCATAACCAACACTTTGAATTGTGACCGGAAACTGATTGGCAACCAATGCAGACTGAGGACCATGCTCTCAGGCTGTCTCCATTCCATCTATTTTTCAAGGATTCTCGGGATATGGTGAACTAATGTGATTCATAAAATTAGGATCAAAATAAAAAGAATTCAAACATCCAGGGTCGATATCTAGATACATGGATGAAAATGAAGATTACAAAAGCCCTGTCTCACAACTTGATCATATCACAACGACTAGAACATGAGTTACCAAGAATAATGCTAAAGGCAGCTGAAAAGCTATTCTAATTAACTTTAGAATGAGCAAATTAATCTTATGTGACTGTAAGTCATACCAGTGATGGAATAACTAGCATGTTTTGCTGTATAAACTATACTAAGGCATGAAATGATACTAAAAACATATGGCTAAAGGCAATTAGTTGTCAATGCATAGACAGGGAAAGGGGAGTCAAAGGAGATAAAAATAGAGAAAGAGGGAAAGGAAATGAGAATAGTTATATTATGCAAATAATACACAGCTCCAAAGGCATTTCTTTTCAGTCCTCAGCAAATATTTTTTTAAAATGTTTGCATATGACAGTTACCCACTGAACATCTTTTATTGATGAAGAATTTCCTAATTACTTCTTTCTACTAACACTGGAAGCAAAGCAAATGGAAGGGGGTTTAATAGTGTATGTCTCATGCAAAAAGGCAAGACTATTTATCTGTTCCCTAACTTCACATTTTTCTCTCATTCGTTTTCTGATCATCAATAGAAAATACAAAATTACCAACTCGCATTTTATCCTGATGCCATATTAGCAATAAAAATATCTTTACCTTCCCTTAGCGTGACAATGTATAACTTTTCTCTAACAGAAGCTAAAAAATTGTTAGATGGCAACTGCCACACGCTATCTTTCATTAACAATAAGTTATGCGTAATGATCTGCTATTCCTTCCAAAGATGGTAGAACATCATATGTCTTTTTTGACTAGGAAATGTAAATAGATCCAAGTTCTATCTAATGTGAAACAGGAACTTCTGAATGCTGCTGTGAGGAGAAAGAACCCATTTAAAAGCAAGAGTTTGCACATAATAATGGCACAGCACAGACAAAATTAGCCCATCTGTTCCTGAAATGCAATTTGCTGCAAGGGCTTTGTTTTCCTTGCCAAACTGGTCACTGACAATTATTAAGGGTCTATTCCCTTCTTAGTTGGGATTTTTTTTTTTGAGTTAAGAGTGGATATTCAAATTTATAACTGGTAAAACAAAAACAATAATACCAATAAATAAATAAATACATCCAGTAATCTTGCTCACAAAGAAGACAAGATTTTTTTTAAAAGGGAAAGAAAAATAGAAATCACAGAAACTTACGAAAACCTGCATATAGTATTTTCTCACACTTTTCTGGAGTTACATTGAGTATGAAAGGAGGTAAGGGTCAATGTTTGCTAAAATAGTAGCCCTACGATGAAACAGTGGATGCAAAAATTAGCAAAAAGCAGAATCACCAAGGTTTTTTGTTTTGTTTTGCAGACATTTCATTACTCAGATATATATATTTTTTCAGTGCTAGAAAGTGCTTTGCTCTCTATATATATACCAGTGATGGCTAACCTTTTTGTTTGTCATGTGCCAAAAGCATGCATGCGTGCGCACACCCATAATACAATGCCCATGCATGTGTGTGCATACCCATAATACAATGCTCCCACGCACCCCCTGTGTTCTTTGCCCACTTCGGCATGCATACACGACACCCACGCACTCTCTCTGCCCCCCATGGATTTGTTTTCCTTTTTAACTTTTTTATTGTTTCTTTTGATGGTGCATAAATGTGGTTTATTTCTTATGTGCCTGGTGATAGTTGATTTGTCCAAATGCCAAGATTCCAGGATATTCTTAGCATTTTGGGATTTGGCATAATCTAGAATGCTCACAATTTTCCAATTGAAACTATGGCTTAGTCTGTCCATTGTGAAATTAAGTTTTCATCATGATTTCTGGCTGCTAGTTGGCGTTCATTTTGCTGGTCCTCTGCTTGTCTGTCCCACATAATGGCTATTGCAGCCTTTATGTTGTAAATGACTCCTGCTTTTCTTATGTTACTGGGTCTTTTTGGTAATCTCCTAGCTATAACAGGAAACAGAGCATTACCACTTTCACTGGCATGGTTCTCCAGAGAATGCTTTGCCACATCACTTTCCAATTTAATTATAACCACAAAAAGCCAAAAATGTTAGCTGTGTGTTATCTGGCCTTTTGTTTTTCATTCATTGCCTAGCTTGAAGAAATGCTGGAATGTTTCCTGACTTTGTCAGCTGTGGAAGTTATGCCCTTCTTTGCAAACAGTCTATAAAAAGAAGGAATAATACTTACTATAGTAGATTTGTATAGCTCTTGTGAACGTGTGTTTCTTTATAAAAGTGCATACACAATCAGTGGGTAGGATGCTTTATTAAGAAAGTCATGGTTGGGAAAAATAGGAACAGAAACCATCTTCCCTTTCTCACAGATGTAATCTGTTCCACAAAAAACCCAATGCTGGCATTGTAAATAAACACATAGTGCCTCTTATATATGTTGTCTCCAAAAGTGACCTGAACTATGGATGAGATGAAGGAAAGGTAACCAAAGATTTAGATTACAACAGTTATTATTGATGAGAGTGGTAACCCAAAATATAAAGAAAGAGCTAGGTTACCTAAACTTAACAAAGATCTAAAGCATTTATTTATTTAGTGACTGGCGTTACATTAGCCATGAGACTATAATGCTAATGCAAAGTAGTAGTTTGGCTGCTTGTTTACCAGCTCTGTTAGGTACATGCTTGTGTACTTCCCAAGTGCACCATAGGAGGCCAAGGTCATTGTACAGTGTTGCACCTGGAAGCTATCAGCCTGGCAACTATGCAAGGACCGATAAGGTCTGTTGTTGCAATTGACCCTTGAAAGGCTTATTGCCGGGACTTTTCTGTATGTGAATCCTAGAAATTCACAATAGTCTAATAAAAAGGGGGTGGGGTGCTCCCGGGCGAGGAGTCTATCATGATTTTGTGAAGCCTAGGTCAGAACACTGACAGGATTCTAAATGCCAAATGAAGAACTGGCTTGTCTCCCTACCTAAGTGGTGCATATTTATCTACTCACATGGAACATACTGTAGCTGCCATAGCATGTTAGGATAGGATTTGATATCTGGACTTCTAACAACAAATGCCTCATACACTCTGACTTCATTAGCCAGAACAGGACTATACATAAAGGTCACATAGTGAGTCTGCATT
This sequence comes from Erythrolamprus reginae, assembly GCF_031021105.1. Taxonomy (NCBI): domain Eukaryota; kingdom Metazoa; phylum Chordata; class Lepidosauria; order Squamata; family Dipsadidae; genus Erythrolamprus; species Erythrolamprus reginae. The sequence goes on from NC_091950.1 coordinate 237,970,500, forward strand.
TATGGTAAAATCTGCTTAGGAAGTGACTGACCATAAAGCGGCTCAAAGTAACTCTCCTCGAATAACAAGAATGTAAACAGGACGAAGGCCATGATAAAAGACCTTGCTTTGTGGTAAATAGGAGATAGCCGTATTAACAACAAAGGGGCCCAGGAAATTGGCCATGAGAGACATCTGTTCAGTAGAAACTAGTTACGTGCCATGTGTAGATAGGAAGGACTCGGAAGTTGTGTCATATCTTAGAGTTACGTTATTGGATGTTTGTATATCAATTGACATGTACGTATAATCAATCCCATTTGCATATGCCCCCCAATAAAAGGAGGTGCACGGCTCAGTACTGTGTCATTTCACCCGGAGAGAAATGTGTCCAAGTTTTCTTTCTAGGATTGGCGTTTCTGAGTGACCCCCCCATGGCTGGGGTTGCTATAAGTCCCTTTGAAGATATTGTTCCCCTCAGGGACTTTGCAGCACCCTCAACATACTTTCGAATTGCTAGGTGGCAGAAGCTGAGGCAAGCGACAGGAGTTCATACCCCCCCCCCCATGCAGTCAAGCTCAAACCGCTGGAGCAGAGATTATCCCTAGTGTCATTAAGCCACGGAGCCACCATGCCTCTATCTAGTCCATGTTTAATTTGGAATACACAGTATGTCTACCTAATAAGACTCTATGGACTTAATGTCAATGAATTTCTCAATATGTGGGTTCACTTTTAATGTTATCACAACCATAAATTAGAAGTCCACATTGTTAGACACATTATAGCATCTTGATTTATGCAAGAGTAGCCAACTAAGCCTTTAAAACGTCAGATATTCCACTAAGCACTACAAATACATTACTCTATAGTGGAATGTTTGTATCCAATCAACTCTTCAAATGAAATGAAATAATCTTAGAAGAACAGGTTTGAGAGTCATAAAACCACTTTGATAGTAGACCCCCACAAAAGGAAATAGCTCCTACCACACAGGAATATGTGTCATTAAGCCACGGAGCCACCATGCCTCTATCTAGTCCATGTTTAATTTGGAATATACAGTATGTCTACCTAATAAGACTCTATGGACTTAATGTCAATGAATTTTTCAATATGTGGGTTCACTTTTAATGTTATCACAACCATAAATTAGAAGTCCACATTGTTAGACACATTATAGCATCTTGATTTATGCAAGAGTAGCCAACTAAGCCTTTAAAACGTCAGATATTCCACTAAGCACTACAAATAAATTACTCTATAGTGGAATGTTTGTATCTAATCAACTCTTCAAATGAAATGAAATAATCATAGAAGAACAGGTTTGAGAGTCATAAAACCACTTTGATAGTAGACCCCCACAAAAGGAAATAGCTCCTACCACACAAGAATATGTGTCCATTAGCCAGCGAGCAAGCACCTGCCAAAGTGGTCAGAATATCCTACAGAATTGTAGATAATGACTTTCGTTCATTGTTACCACTGTTCCTACAAAGTTTTTGAGCTCAAAACTGACACAGAATCAGTTTACAATGTATTGATCCAAAAGTATATTTGGCAATCATGTTGTTACAGACAATGAATACTATCTTTGTCAACAGGTTTAGAATATATAAATATATGATGCATTTTCTGCAATAAAGGTATACAATTATGATTAATTGCTAGTAGAAACAACTTGCATTTTTAAAAATGTTCTTTCATTCTCAGACATTCCCCTTTTGTCCCTTTGAAATTCCAAAGACATTAAAATGAATCATCAGGTGAACAGCTTGATATTACTGTAGCTTTTGCATGAAGTACTTCTGAAGTACTTCTGAATCACTGACAAAGCATACACAAATCTAATTTATTTGTTCACCTGCTACTTGCACTAGTTCACAACACTAATGATAATGACAATTATGATTCACGAAGTCCTTCCTCATAATATGTAACCAACAATTTTATCTGGCAAAACAAGCGGCCCCGAATTCGACTAAAATACCTACAAGGAAAAAAAGATGAGGGCGGTTTGGCACTTCCAAATTGGAAGGACTACTACACTGCTGCATTGCTAGATTGGATAAGAGATTGGATGAGTCTAACAAACACTAGACTTCTTAAATTAGAAGGCCACGACCTCCATGCAGGATGGCATTACTATCTCTGGGACGAAAAGTCGTCAACCCACAAATACTTCTCCAACCACCTGATTAGAAAATCGTTAATTGGCACCTGGAAAAAAACTAAAACGAAATTATACAAAGGAATTCCCATGTGGTATGCTCCTTTAGAAGCCTATGTACATCCCAATTTACATAAGAGAAATAATATATTAAGATATAAAGACATCTTAAACCCAAACGGGACAATCAAAACAAGATTAGAACTTGAAAATTTGGGCCAAAAAGTGGAATGGTGGGAATACCTCCAGATCCAGTCTAAATTTAACAAAGACAAAAAAAATTTCGGGATTACCAAAAACGCTCTGTTAGATAAGCTATGTATAGGCCCCCAAGATAAGATAATCAAAAATTTTTATGGCTATTTAAACTACAACGACTTGGACACCTTTAACCAAAAACCCAATGTTAAGAAATGGAACCGCGACCTTAAAAAAGAGATAACAGAGGAGGAATGGCAAATAATTTGGACAAAGAACTATAAACTGACTATTGCCACCTCTTATAAAGAAAACCTGGTCAAAATGTTTTACCGTTGGCATATTACCCCAGTTAAATTAACCAAAGTGAACAACAAACTTTCACCAATCTGTTGGAAATGTCAACAAGAATTGGGTACCTACTTTCATCTATGGTGGGAATGCAATAAAGCCAAAACCTATTGGGAAATGATTGGAAATTGGATTGAAGAAATATTAAACTTGACGCTTGACAAGACCCCTGAATGTTTTCTACTAGGTATAGTTAGGCAAAAATTGTCGAAACCCCAAGTTCATCTAATCATCCACTTAACTACCGCAGCAAGACTAACTTACGCGCAGTGGTGGAAAAATGAAGACCTTCCCCCAAATGAAGCAATATTAAGGAAAATAATGTACTGCGCAGAAATGTCAAAACTGACCCTATTAGTCAGGAACGAACCGTTAGATACGTTTAACAACTGTTGGGACCCTCTCTATAAATGGATAGGTAGCAACAGAGAGACCAATAGGCTTTAAGGGAAAAAAAAAAATGAACTGACACAATTCCGGTATAAAGGACTTTATTATCTAATATTATTACACGAGACTGTATATGTATTTAATTATGTAAACTTACCACTATTACTGATAACTTCTTAACAAGATTTGTAAACGCAACACTGGTATTTATCATTTTTGATAATCTAGCCGAAATATGTTACTGAGCAATAATATCTTGACCTAATTTTCGTTTTCAACTCAACCCCCCTGCTTATTCGCCGATATTGTTATCAGTTTTGTTTTTGTTTGTATGTTTTGTTTTTTGTTTTTTGTCTTCTTTCATTGTACCATATGTTGTATATATGATGTATATGTTTACATTTTAATAATAAAATTTATAAAAAAAAAAAAAAAAAAATAAGTAATCTTCCTCAGGTTTACCCCAAAAGGTTTCAACAAGCAGTTCCAAATTACCAAACACGCACTTATCAACTAGGTATTAAGTATTTTCTATCAGCCTTGAACCCTTTTGGTCTGGTGGGCACATTTTGAGAATATATTGTAGATATAAATTACTCCATGTATGAGTCATTTAAAAATGACTCTGATCAGGTATTGGTACAAATAATTCACCAGACTTCCAGATGAATCTAAATAACCACTTCTGCAGGATGCTGTAAAAAACAACAACCATGTGCCATAACCAACTATCATGATTCTGAGGCCCCTATGAAATCCAGAGGCATTTTTAGCATTAAGATACTAGTGTCAGGATTCTAAGTAATACATCCCATTCAATAAAAATTCTGAGGCAGGTGAATTCCTCAAAGAACATTTGTCTGTTCTGAAGCCATAAGAACTAGGTGCATATATCAGATGGGACAAGAAGTCTAGCTGGAACCAGGGAATGATGGGAGAGGGCTGAAGTAGATGCCACCACATCTTTGTGCAGATAAATAAGCATTTAGGGACAAAGTATGTATATATACACGGATGAATCCCAGCGACCGGTTAGGTCCCACAGAGTTGGCCTTCTCCGGGTCCCATGGACTAAACAATGTCGTTTGATGGGCCCCATGGGGAAGAGCCTTCTCTGTGGTGGCCCCGGCCCCCTGGAACCAGCTCCCTCCGGAGATCAGAACTGCCCCCACCCTCCTTGCCTTTCGTAAAGTTCTCAAGAACCATCTCTGCCGTCAGGCATGGGGGGACTGAGACATCTCCCCCGGGCCTATACAGTTTATACATGGTATGTTTGTGTGTATGCTTGCTTTTAATAATGGGTTTTTTAGTGTTTTTTAAATTATTAGATTTGTCTTTGTTATTGTTGTGAGCCGCCCCGAGTCTACGGAGAGGGGTGGCATACAAATCTAATTAATAATAATAATAATAATAATAATAATAATAATAATAATAATGATAATACCACTGCTTAACAAAAGATAGCTTTTTGCTAAACAGCAGAAGCTAATATCCTTATGCCAGATTTCTTCTCATAAGGAAGCAATAGAACCTTATGAGGCCTTTGTGGAAATCTTCTTATCTATAAATTACCACTAAATTATTTCCCAAGAATATATTTAGTTCAGGTGGGTCATTTCCTGATGCAGAATCAATACAAATCTCCTGATGTTATTTGAAGAACAGAGCTATGAATGACCAGGTTATCTTCTGAACAATCTAGACCCATGGGAGTGAACCTATGGCACACATGAGGCTTTGCCCTATATCAGCTCTAGTGTGCATGGTCACTCCTCCAAAAGCCGCGCGCATGTATCCAACAGTAGACTGTCAGAGCCGCAGTGCCCCACCAAAGGGATGAAGCGAGACTATGTCAGAAATTTCCTGGCGGCAGAGCCAAAAGGGTCCAGTGGAGCAGCTATGAAGGCTTGCCAAAGGTAAAGGGCTGGTATGCCAACAGTGCTGGAATCAATCTATGAGGGAGTGACAGGCAAACACCATTTTGGCTGAAACAATGTGTGCTTGTTGGGTCCAGGATTTTTTTGCTGTGGGGAGCTCAATAAAAATGGTGGCGGTGCAAGAGCTGAGTTGGCAAGAAGCAGAGGGTGGGACAGGAGGCCACCAAGTCAGCAAATGCTCCCTGTGCGCCTCAGCTGGCTTCCAGGGTTCTTTGTGTGCAGCCTCACCACCCCAGAAAAGCATCGGTAGCTGCAGAGGGAAGAGCAAGAGATACCAGCCATCTCATATGCACTTTGCCCACCTCCTGGGATTCCCTCACACACCCTTCTTATTCTTATCAGTCTTTGCCGCTGCTGTTTTTTGTACGAGCAGACATGCCTGCCTCATTTTTTAAAAACAAATTAAAACACAAGGGGAGGGAGGCGGCCAAGCCAGCATTCTCAAAACCTGGGGTGGGCAAATTGGGAGACCAGCCGGGGTGCTCTCCTCACTTTAGTGGCCATGGTGGGCTTTGGTGGCGTGTCTCCCCACTTCGGGAGGGAGCCTGACTAGCGAACCCAGCTTTTAGGCTCCTTCCTATTGGGTATCAGCAGTATTGGAGGGGAGGAGAAAGGCAGTAGTGGCACAGCTCTGGCTCCATTTTCAGGCCAGCCGCCACCTCCCCTTCCCTTCCTGCCAGACTTCCAAGCCACTGAGAAGGCAAAAAGCAGAATCCAGGTTGCCAAACATCACCTGTGCTTTCTCTCACCTCCTGCTTCTTCCTGGTCACTTCACCCTTAGCCAGAGGCGCAGTTTCCACAAAGATGTTCCAAAACTCAAGCAGGAAAAGTGAGAAAAGGAGCCGAGTCTCCCAGAAAGGAAGAGAGCAAGATCCGAAAGGCAGGTGGGTCTGGCTGTAGCCTTCCCTTCCTCCGTTGGCACCAGGTACTCACAGATTCTGTGCCTTTGGTAAGAGATCTGTCCCTATGGAGCCTTAAAACATTCCTTCCCTTCCATTCTTTTTAAAAACCAAACTGCAGTGATTTATTTAACTACGGTTGTCACAAACACAGTGAGATCCAAAAGGATCCAGTGAGCACATGGTGCCTGTTGTGGTTGGCTCTGGCCAAGCTCCTGCCCCAAGGAATGTGGAGGTGAATGCAGGGAAAACATCAACATGTCATACGCCTGCTTTATTGCCGACAGAGTCAGGTAGTGCAGTTTCCTCGGACGAAGAAGAAGGTGGGGGTGACTTGGAAGAGGGGGGCTTGGCACACAGCCCAGGAAGCCAATCTCCATTATCTTCGGTCGATTCAGATGAGGAAGTGTTAGACCCACGCAGGAGCAGAATTATGTATAGAAGAGACCAATTGAGGAAATATTACAGGAGATAAGAGAGGCCACCTGTGTTTGGGTGGGGCTCCGGTAATTAGAGCTGCTGATATAAATAGCAGCGTGCTGGTTTGGCCGTTGTGGAAGACTATCTGATTGTTGTTTCTTCAGGACCGTGCCTTGCTGATTTTTCACAACTTTGAAACCAAAGCAGAGCAAAGTGTGTGTGTCTCACTTCGTGGAAGAAGGAGTGCTGTGACGTTTCTTCACAGCTGCTAGCTAAGTACGTAAGGACTGATTAAGGGGATTGTACAGCCTACAAGGTTGTTTTGGGATGAGTGCTCTTTGCAATACAAAAAGGGTGCTTTGTTTCTTTTGAATTTTTGTCATAAAGAACATTGTTTTTGAACTTTCAAGTGTGTGTGTGTCTGAAATTTGTACCCTTGAATTTTCGGGAGACTCATACCATAGAGCCTGGCAGAACAGTGCCCACCCTAGGTTTTGAAAATGCTGGCTTGGCCACCTCCTCCCCTTGTGTTTTGGTTTGTTTTTAAAAATGAGCCAGGCACGTGTGCTCATAGAAGCAGCAGCGGCAAAGGCTGATAAGAAGAAGAATGGGGCGTGATGGAATCCTGGAAGGAGGGCAAGGTGCACAGGAGATGGCCGGTATCTCCTGCCCTGCCCAGAAAAGCACCTGCAGCTGCTGGTGCTTTTCTGGGGTGGTGGAACTGTACACAAGGAATGCTAGGAACCACCTCAGGCTCACAGAGAGCAATTCGCTGACTGGGTAGCCACCTGCCCCACTCTCTGCTCCTTCCGCGGCTCAGATCACCTGGCAGGAAGCATGGTGGGGATTATGCGGGAGTGTCATGCTGGCTGTAGTTCACTTTGCACCTCCACAATTTTTATCAAGCAAATTCTGAAAGGGGCGCATGCACACTGCGGTGGTGTGTGGAGGGTTGCGTGCACATGTAGGGGCATGTTGCATTATGGGTAGTGGCACAGGCGCACAATAGTGCATATGCACTGCCATTTTTGGCACACAACAACAAAAAGTTTCACCATCACTGATCTAGACCTTTAGACAGAAATGTCCAACTAGCCACAAATTGTGAGGTTATGAAGATTTTTTTCCTGCTACCCTGCAGCTTGGATTTTTAATTTTGGAAAAAAACAGAAGCAGGGAGAAGTCCAGGCAATCAATCAACAGTAGTCAATATTGATTGGAAAGCGCACACGCACACACACGCGCGCACACAGACACACACACACAGAGAGCATATATGTACCTTTCTTTCCTTCTCATTTTATTCAGCATGGCTGTACACCTGGAAAATGTGCTTAAAGTCTTTAGATCTTCTGACTTCAGTCAGCTTTCTTTAATAAATTTCTCCTCCTCTCTATAACCCTCTAAAAACCTGCTCCACAACATTATGGATCTCTCCAGAAGTGGGTTAGGCAACATGCTGCTTGCGGAACCAACATAGTCTTAGCTATCATCAAGCTTTGCTCTACTTGATTTTTCTGTTTCAATTTTTAACTTCATTATTACATTCTCTAAATAACAACAACAATAAATTGGACAAAACCCAAATTGTAGTACTATAGCAATATATGGGCACTCGGGAGACCTCAGATTGGCACAGTTGATAATATTCTGGAAAACTAATTCACCCTTCATGTGATTTATTTGTCTTCCTCTGATAGTCACTGTATGACAGCCACTTTGTGAGGATACCATGCTCTCAAAATTCTGGAGATGCCATTGGCCCCAAAGCAGAGTGTGTGGGAGCCTGGAGGGATGGTGTGAATCTTTCAGAAGACACAAAACCCAACACAGCCTCTTTATTCATATAAGAACTAGTCTGGATACAGCCCCTTGTCTTTAAAAAGCATCCTTTTTCTTCCTAAGAGCTAAAAATATAAATATTCCAGTTGTGACAGACACTGTCACACAGGATTTAAAGTTTATTTATTATTATGAAATTAATTATTATTATGTACATGATATACCATGAAGGAAACAGAATTATCAAAATTCCAATTATTATATTTTTTTGGCCTGGGTTTGTTTCCAGTAATATTTGGGAGAGAGAAAAGGAAGGAGTGGGAGAAAATGAAAATATACTTAAATGCCTATCTTCAGTATCCCCGCCTGCTGCACTGATTATACCATTGTTCACACTAAGGTTGTGGAAGCTATTTTTGAGATTAACACAGTGCTGCTCGTAAGTGGAAGACAGTTATTTTTATGTGCCACAGATTAGTAAAACCCTGCTGTTTGCACACAGTTTCTTTGGTTTGTACATGAAATGGCAAACAGAGGCTGAGGTCAGTAAAAGATGAAATTAAAATTAAGACTGATGAAAAGAAAAAAAACCTATTTACATCATCATCATCATCATCATCATCATCATCATCATCATCATAACAGACAGCATGGCAACTCGAGTTTAGACAGTGCAATTTAAAGCGGTGGCTATGTTAAAATTCCATAGGCGTGTCTATCACTGGCAAATCTCTGTACAGCATAATTATGGAGCTTGTGGGTTTATTGGTTATTCAGGTAATGGACAGAAATGTGTGATGAATTCCTTGATAGATATGTATCCTGGAGATACCTTGGTTGTCACTTTATATGAATGTCTTCTGACAACATTGTATTAGTCACTTTAGAAAACTGTAACTTTGCTCCTTATTTTATTTCTACAAAAGAGGGAGGAGGAGGAATGCTAAAGCTAAAATCCTTCATATTGCATGCACTGCATGGCTGGCTCCCAGATGTACAGATCTATCCATGCAAATGCATTTATATAGATAGCCTTTTTAAAGCTCATTCATATTAGGAACGTGTATTTAAACAAAACACTTCCTTCTTACTCCCGCCTCCCTCTCTTTGCTCTAGAGACAGCGCTAAATCTTCTGTGCTAACTTTAATCCAGATGATCAATTCTTTTCCATTGATTGTCTTTGTGGTTTATATTGATTCCCGGGTCTTCTGGCCTTGGGTGTCATGAAATGGATATTAAATACTCCAATAAATAAATGTTAATAGTATAGAATCAGCTTAATTGTACATAATGTCTAAACAAAGAGCAGACTGAGAAAACACCGCCCTGCTAATTATACTTATAGCCGAGAGGATGCTTAACAGATCCTTTCTCTGAGCAGCACCAAAACCAACAGGTACCATGCTGTCTGAGTCTGCCATGAGTTTCTCCTCTGAAATATTAACAAGTGCAAAAATCCTCCATTTCAGGGAAAACAGCGAGATGGTGTGAGCAATTTAGAATTCTGAGAGCTGTTAAAAGTGCTCTGACTTTAGATGCCAGGAGATCGAATCATTAAAGAGTTCTATTTTCTCTTCCCACATGCTATTTCTTACTACCCCAGTCTACCTTTATAATTCTCAACAAAAAAAAAACAAAAACCCACAACCCCACCAAACAAAGAAGTTGCGAGGAAGGGGGAGACTGTTGCACATTATTTCAAAATGTTCTAAAAATACCAATGAGTGCATGTGGCGAGAACAGAGGGATTCTCTGCAATGAAGTTCTACTGAACACTTGCACTTTGCTTTCCCATCTGCTAATTTCATAATTTGATTTTTTTTTAATTGTAAAATGTCAACTGGAACAGAAAGTCCAGTGAATACCTCCAGTTGTAACCACAAGCATATTGGCATCCATGAGTACCAGATCTTATTTTAGATCAGCTGAAAGTCGAAATATTTTTTTAAACCTTTGCTTTTCTTTATCTGATGTATATAATAAATGGTTAAAATGTTGAAGCTATACTTTCTAAAAGCATGGTGCAGCAGTGGTGAAATCTACATTTTTTTTACTACTGGTTCTGTGGGCGTGGCTTAGTGGGCATGGCAGGAGAAGGATACTGCAAAATCTCCATTCCCTCCCCACTCCAGGGGGAGGATACTGCAAAATCCCCATTCCTGGGGAAGGATATTGCAAAATCTCTATTCCCACTCCACTCTGGGGCCAGCCAGCGGGGTGGTATTTGCCAGTTCTCTGAACTACTCAAAATTTCTGCTACTGGTTCTCCAGAACTTGTCAGAACTTGTTGGATTTCACCCCTGTGCTGCAGGTCTCTGAAATAGTGGTGGTAGAGGGGACATTAATTTTCTTACCTCAGCAGAGTGGTAAGCATCATTCTTGAATAAAATGCCTGGCCTATCTTGTTCACAACTTTCTTCAGATGAAGGCAGAATGAATTAGCTGTCTTTAATTTATTGCTAGGCAATTGAGAAGACCTTGTAGATAAAAAGTAAGAAGCAGAGCAACTGCTCACGCTTAATATTAACTGTGTCTAATGAGACGCTTACCTTAGACTTCAAAAATGCAGGTTTTAATAAACAGTAGGCAAGGATTACTTCCCTGAGGCAGGGTAAACTAATGGGGAAAGAACTCTAAGAGAGGCAGAGGTTCCTGTTGATATTAAAAACAATACCACTTGGGGGGAAAATGTGAAAAATCAGTTGAAGAACCCAAAGTTGCTGAATGAAGTTTAAATAAAATACAGAAATGAAGGAGGATCAAGTTAAAGTGAGAATGAGGCCAGATTACTAAGGAACAGGACTTAGAGGCCCTATAACTAAGGAAAATTAGGTTTAGAATGAGGTGTGATAGTTGAAGGATATTATTATTTTCTTTTTGCAGTTGTGTTCCAAAGAAAATAAACAATACAAATTATCAGCAACTCACTGAAAACTGCAAAAAAAAAAAAAGAAGAAGAAGAAGAAGAAGAAGAAGAAGCAGCAGCAGCAACAGATAACAGAGAAAAAGGCTCCTATTTCAACTCAGTCTTTTCTGAGCAGAGGATAAGCATTCCATCTGTCAGTTTTGAAGAGTAAGCTGAAAGAGCTTACTCACCTTGAATGAATTGATATCTTCAGGGACAGACATATAGCATCCTAGGGTAGGGAATGGTGTGCTGATGGGCTGACAAGAACTTTATTCATAATATTTGGAACATCCTGGTTGAAGTGACTGGAGGAAGCAAAATGTCCTTATTTTCAAAAAAGAGAAGAAAGAAGGATTCAGGAAGTGATAGATCAGCTGACACTATTAACTGGGGACTATGACTTTAGAGTAAGCCATGAAGCAAATAATTTGTAAGCATAATGCAGAACAAATCTTGCCAACCATTTTTTCTCCAGTTTTAGATCAGGTAAGTTCCTTTAGTTGTGAATAATGCACAACCCACATAGCACGATTTCATCAAAGGACTTGAAGTATCTCATGACTCTCTAATTAGAAGGCTAAAGTATAACTTAGATGGTACATCTATAAGATATAAGATGAATTATTGGCATGAAGCCATCCATGGAAAGTACTCATCGATGATTCTTTACTGAAGGTTTTTGAACTAAGGATTAATACATTTCAACATTTATATTAATGATGCGGAAGTGGAGATGGAGAAATGCTTATCACATCTGCAGATGACACAAACTGGATAGGATACTTAATTCCCTAGAAGACAGAACATTTAAAATGATCTTAGAATGTTAGAGAACTGGACTAGAAAAAAGAAGAATGAAATTTAATACAGATAAATGTGAAGTTCTTCATTTAGGAAAAATTAATTAAACCCAGGGATACAGGACAGATAATAATTGGATGGAGATAATAGGTGTGAAAAGGACCTTGAAGCTGTAAATGGTTCACTACTTAAATATAAATCAGCAGTGTGATATGGCTGGTAAAGGGCAAATTGACATTTATTTATTTATTTATTTATTTTGCCACAACAACAAAATTTGAATTTCCAAGTCACAGGATGACAATTCCACTATAAGTCTGCATTGGTCAGACCCCACCTCAAATACTATGCCTAACTTGCCCAGTTCCGCACAACGTACTTTAAAAAGGATTTGGATCAAATAAAATAGGCCGAGAGAAAGGTAATGGGGCTAAACAAGAAATTAGGTCTTACAAGAGAGATTGATGGCAAAAGTAAGTCTTAGAAAAATTCATTGAGAATATGAGAGCAGAAGATCAAGATTTATATTCTAGCATTACAGACTTCAGAACACAGAATAATGTTAGGAAGTAAGGAAGATTCCAAAGTGAATGTTTCAAAGTGAAAGACCCTCCAACAATACAAGCACTTTCATATGATAATCCAACCAATTATCTATAATGCTGATTGGCTCACCATTGCATGTATTTAAGGCCAGATAGCCATGACATCCATGAACTAAGCACAGGTTTGGACACAAGCCATTTAGGGCCAACTGTATGATTCTGTGGTTCCCTGAATTCTTCTGCAATCATGCATTGGGTTTTTTAGCAATTCAATGCAATAACATTCAATACAGTTTCAACCAAAGTAAGGCAAATTTGGAACCTGGTTATAGTGTTTTAAGATAAATGGATACTGTCAAAAGGGAAAATAAAATATTAAAATCTAAACAGACTGTAGAAAATGAATTCCTGTAAGTATATTTTTGCATTAAAAAGGGAATGCTTTGTGGCCACATTTGTTTCTTGGCACTTCCCAAGAGGCTCCTTCTGTGGTATTTTATCTTCATTTAAACTGTCCTTTTCAAGATATCTATAAAATTTACTTTATTGAAGACAAAAGGATATGATTGATGCTTTAAAAAAATGTAAAAGGGAAAGAGAAAATATAGAGAAAAATCTAGCTTTTGGAACGTTTCCCCCCCACAATTTTGGTGAAGATATTTTGCGTAGGTGCACTTTAAGTACACTAGTAAATGAGGCTGAGATTTAAAGTGTAAACTTACTTTTAATCCCCTCTGGGGATAGTCTTTTAACATCTGTTCCTGATCACTGCAGGTTTTGTGTGTTTTGGGTTACAATAAGGGTAGTGGGAATAATAGTTTTATATGGTATTTTAAATCTTGTTCGCCACCTACAGTAAAGTCACTTCGGTACAAAGAGTGGCCATAGAGAAGAATGGATGGATGCATAGTTGGATGAACAGCTAGGCAACTAGATAGAAATAGTTTTAAAAGACAAATGTTCACTATGATGTCTTATCCCTCAGATATTTGTATCAGAGGAGAAATCCCCAGAAACATTTATCTCCATGAAACAGAAGTAATTACAAATTAATTCTCCATTGCTTTGTCAAAATACAGATGTTAAGCAAAGTTTTATGAAAGGATAGAATAAAATTGGCTATATATAATATAGCCAATATATAGCTATATATAATATAACCTGCCAATATATTCACACCTCTTACAAAAATTCAAGTTGTATATATAAATAAAGGCTAAAAGGGAAGAAGTCAATTCATGTCTAACCATATTAAAGATGATTGTATGGTTTCTGTTTTCAGTGTTGATGAAAGTATCCCATCAATTGTTTCTATTTTCTAACAACATGATACACACAAACAGGAAATCTATCAAATGAGCTAAAGGACTGCAGCCATGTTTTTTTGAAAGCATGTACCAAGCAGAAAGCTTGGTACACAGTGTCATGTTCATTATAGACAGATGTACAGCTCTACGTATATCAAACTCTGAAGAACTCCCTAACTTAGAATCTTCTAAGGCAGGGATGTCAAACTTGCATTGTTTATTTTATTTATTTATTTTATTTATTAGATTTGTATGCCGCCCCTCTCCGTAGACTCGGGGTGGCTAACAACAATAATAAAACAGCATATGACAAATCTAATATTAAAATAATCAAGAAACCCTTATTAAAAACCAAACATAGAAACAAATATACCATGCATAACTTGTATAGGCCTGGGGGGGAAAAGGAATACCTCAATTCCCCCATGCCTGACAACAGAGGTGGGTTTTAAGGAGCTTACCAAAGACGAGGAGGGTGGGGGCAATTCTGATCTCTGGGAGAGCTGGTTCCAGAGGGTCGGGGCTGCCACAGAGAAGGCTCTTCCCCTACGTCCCGCCAAATGACATTGTTTAGTCGACGGGACCCGGAGAAGGCCAACTCTGTGGGACCTAACTGTTGTTACATCATTACATACATGTTACATACATCATGTTAAGTTGTTACATCATCACATAACATATCATGACTTTCCCCCCCTTCACTAAAATCGGGGTACGCATGGCCAGTGTGTGATGTGTCTGGCCCATGAGCCACGAGTTTGACACCCCTGCTCTAAAATCATAGACTACAGATTTTATCATGTTACCCTGTAAGCATTGATCAGTGATTATGGTCCTTGCATCGTTAAGATAATAGGGTTGAGGGGGCTTGCCAATCACAAATTCTATTAAACTGATTGTGAAAACCAAAACATCTTTATTTTATGTAATGTATGACATTGCTTTAATTCAAGAGCCCTATTCTTGCAACACTTAATACATCTCAACAAACTTAAGGAAATGGCCCTATACTCTACTAAATAAGAGGAGGGGCAATCATAATGATTGTGCAAATTGTCAAATGTAGATATATAAGAACTACTGAAATTTCAACAAGTAAATCCCCAGTCTTAGAGGCTCACATTTTAAACGTCAACATTTTTTTCCTTATAAAATAAGTGCAAGAACGTCAGACTCCAACCTAAGAGCATTTCTCCAAAATCATCTTTCCTCTGAAAAAACTTTTGAAAGCAAACACTCTTTGTAAACTTCAATAAGTTTGGTAGAAGAATATACGTGAGATTTTATTTTCTTGTTTTACTATGAATTTTATTTGACTATAATAAGCTTCTTTAGCTTAACCAAAACATAAGAAATGCTTAAAGATTTAGTATAACAATATCTGTTATGCTAGGTACAAGTCAATGGAATTTGCCAAATTTTGTATTCAGCAATTCAATAACAGTGCTCACAATTAAACCTAATTCCTAACTATAATTTTATTGTGGTTGCATTCACATATAACACCTAAGCATAATTTCACTCCCCTCTGCCTCTTTCCTTCCCTGTTGATTGGCATAAAGAATAAAGGATTCATTTCTGCTAATGCCCTGATTTGACATTTAACAGTCCTCCCTACTGTTCTGTCGAGGTCTCTGGTAGAATCCTCCCGAAATTTCAGAGATACAAATGTCAGACACACACACATTTGAAAATTCAAAACAATGTTCTTTATACCGAAAAACCAAATGAACTAAGAACTCTTTTTGTATACCAAAGAGCACTCGTCTCCAAACAAACTGGTAATTTGTACAAGTCCCTTATCAATTCTGATATACTTAGCTTGCAGCTATGAAGCAATTCACAGTCCTTCTCTCACAAAGTGAAACACACTTTGCTCTGCTTTAGTTTCAAAGCGGGGAAAAATCAGTACACAAAGGTCGAAGTCAGTAAGGCAGGCACGAAACACAACGATCAGATAATCCTCCACAATGGCCAAACCCACAGGCTGCTATTTATAGCAGCCTCACTAATTACCATAGCCCCACCCAACCACAGGTGGCCTCATTTTATTTGATAATAATCTCTCAGTTGTTGCTGCCTAAGCATCGCTCTCCGCATGCATGGCTGTATCATTAAATCTTGTTCCGAATCCAAGGAGGAGCTAGATAAGGAGGAGTCTTCGGAGAGGGGCGGCATACAAATGTAATAAATAATAATAATAATAATAATAATAATAATTGATCTCCTTCTGAGCTGTCTGCCACACTCTCCTCCTCTCTGTCACTCATGTCTTCTTGGTCAGAGGAGCCTTCATCAGCAGATCCCACCAGGAGCACAACAGGCCTGCGGTATGTGGATGTCTCGCCCACATCCACAGTCCTTGGGGCAGGAGCTGGGCCAGAGCTAATCACAACATCTACTCAAGCAGTAGACCCTACACCATTTCAGGCAATTTTTTGTCCAATCTCTTCTTAAAAACATCCAGTATTGGAGCACCCACAACTTCTGGAGGCAAGTTATTCAACTGACAAATTCTTCCAACTGTTGGGGAATTTCTCTGTAATTCTAGGTTGGTCCTCTCTTTGTTTAGTTTCAATTCATTGCTTCTTGTCTTGTCTTCAGGTGATTTGGAGAACAGGTTGACCCTCTCTTCTCTGTAGCAGTCCCTTAGATATTGGAATATTGCTATCAAGTCACCCTTAGTTCTTCTTTTCAATAAACTAGATATACCCAATTCCTGCATATCCTAGTTCATGTATAGTGGGAACTACAATCAACAATAAAATAATTGAAAACAAATTTGGGTTGATATTGGCTTTTTCAGTAATGAGATGTTCTCTTAAACAATTGTTCTTGGTTTGCATATTATACCAGTCAGGAATCTTCTTGTCAGTTTCTGATTTATTTGTTCTGGTCATATGGATGAAAGGTTGAGATGATACCGAAGTTTAGCATGGTCTGTTTTCTGTTCATGCATGCAGTGCTAATCCATGCAACATGCAAATGCAGCCAATAACATCATTCTTACTAAAGTTTCACTAGAGCCATAGCCAAAAGTAATTCTATTTTGAAATTGTGGCATATTCTGCCTAACTGGTTGTTTGCTATGTCCCACAACTGAAATCCATATATTTGGTTTTCAAAGCTAGTTCATTCCAACAAATACTATAAACTTTGTAAACATTTTTCACACTAGAAGATATTTTACCATTGCACAACAAGGGGAGCATATTATAGGTAGGAGACTTAGAAAATATCATACTTGGCTTGCAAAACCAGGGCCCAATTGCACCTGAGCTTGTAAATATGAGTATTAGGAATAATGTCTAACAAGCTGAAGAATATGTAATTGAATAATGAAGGAGATCTTACAGTCCAGAATTTTTTTTTAAAAAAAACAG
Organism: Erythrolamprus reginae; assembly: GCF_031021105.1. Taxonomy (NCBI): domain Eukaryota; kingdom Metazoa; phylum Chordata; class Lepidosauria; order Squamata; family Dipsadidae; genus Erythrolamprus; species Erythrolamprus reginae. Next base: position 237,987,571 of record NC_091950.1, read on the forward strand.
TTAAGTGATTTTTGAGAGGTTGATTACTACCTACCCTCATTATCATCCTCCAGATTCTCAGATAGTTTGTCTTTGCATTTCACGGGTGAAGGAGAGTGACTTTTCTTCTCAGCTCCCTCTGCAAGTGCAAAAAAGTCAGAAAAGAGATGTTCATTCTCAAAAGCTGAGATTATAATGCTTGAAGCTGGATGATGATGAACATTATGACAATTATGAAATAGGAATGTGTAAGGTATTGGAAAAATAAATTGACTGCACCTCCATTTTGCTCCAGGGAAAAATCACTATACTTTCAAGCTTTGTGAAAATTGATTTTTGCCTCCTGTGCTATTATCACAGTTAGGAAGAGCCCTAGGCTGGACCAGAATGCCATATTTCAAAAGTTATTAAACTGCACATATCAATAATTACATTCTCTCTCACTTTTAATCTATGTTATGCCTAGACCATTGGATTATTATATGTATTTTACGGTAATTACTTTATAAAGTATGGACTTTATTTGCTAACCACTGTGAAACATATTCTGTCTTAAATGTATAATAGCACTGTCTAAATGTACAGTTTCAAAAACTTCATCAAATTCTAGATGAGGGACAGTGACCCCAGTCAAGAATATTGAATCAGTTTATGGACTATAGTCTAACTATGCCTGATTTTTAGTAAAATATTGATAAGAATAAAAGAAAACACTATTTTCTCAGCTGACAGTGAGAAATCAATAATGTTGGGCAAATTTGTAACTCATCAGAATTATGTCAAACTGTGCTGAACACTGTAATAAAAATACTGGATACATGTTACAATAGATTAATGAACAATTTGATTAACACAAGATACCTGACTCTGATAGATAGATAGATAGATAGATAGATAGATAGATAGATAGATAGATAGATAGATAGATAGATAGATAGATAGATAGATAGATAGATAGACAGACAGACAGACAGACAGACAGACAGACAGACAGACAGACAGACAGACAGACAGACAGACAGACAGATGATTACAGCAAACTTAAAAAATGATGATTAAGATTCATGTTCTTGAAAAATGAAATATATATTATCCCTGTTACTTAAAATGTAGATAATATAAAATAATATCATGCTAGAGGATTCGTGCAATATATTGTAACCCCAACTACTGTGGTAAGATTAATGTTCAAATAAATATGCATAGGATTACACAGTGAGAATGGTTGGATTAAGCGAGAAAAAAAGGGTTAAGAGAGATGCAAATGGAGATAGAGATGGAGATATCTGAAGAGAGAATGGAGAGACAGAGAAAGAGAATACAGGTGGGAGAAAACTATAGGAGTTTCAAATATACAGGTTTTACAAACTGCTGGCTTTATTAATAGGTAACAAATGAAATGATAGAATATATGGAATCATCCTATAAGATTACAATTTGTTTCAGACATTAAAAATCTATCCAATATAGTCATATATTTTATATATAATACTGTGTTAACAGATGTTCCCCAAACTTCTAACTTCAATACAGAATGCACTCCTTGGGTGCTGAAAGAGCATGGGTGTGTGCTATCATACATGCGTGAGTGCCCACACCCATAATTCAATGCCTGGGTGGGGAACAGCTTCCCCCACTCCCCAGAGGCCCTCTGGAGGCTGGGAACAGCCTGTTTCCCAACTTCTAGTGGGCCTAGTAGTCTCGTGTTTCACCCTCTCCAGGCTCCAAAAGCTTCCCTGGAGCCAAGGGAGGGTGAAAATGCCCTCTACTATCTCCCCCAAAGGTTCTCTGGGAGCCAAAAGCACTCTCCTAGAGCCTCTGCGCAAGCCAAAAATCAGCTGGCCGGCACACACATACACGTTGGAGCTGATTTATTATTATTATTATTATTATTATTATTATTATTATTATTATTATTATTAATTGGACTTGTATGCCGCCCCTCTCCGCAGACTCGGGGCGGCTAACAACAGTGGTAAAACAACATGAACAATCCAATTAATAAAAACGACTAAAAAACCCTTATTATTAAAAAAAAAAAACCCAAACATACACACAAACATACCATGCATAACTTGTAGTAGCCTAGGGGGAAAGGATAACCTAACTCCCCCATGCCTGGCGACAAAGGTGAGTCTTAAGTAATTTGCGAAAGACAAAGAGGGTGGGGGCCGTTCTAATCTCTGGGGGGAGTTGGTTCCAGAGGGCCGGGGCCGCCACAGAGAAGGCTCTTCCCCTGGGGCCCACCAAACGACATTGTTTGGTCGACGGCACCCGGAGAAGGCCAACTCTGTGGGACCTTATCGGCCGCTGGGATTTAGGGCAACTACTCATGTGCCAGCAGATATAGCTCTGCGTGCCACCTGTGGCATCCGTGCCATAGGTTCGCCATCGCTATCATAGACAAACAAATTAAAGTAATCAAATTAAGAAAACTTTAAAACTGGGCATAATTACTATAATAAAACTGGAAGTGACCTGGATCTCTTAGGGCAGAGGTCTTCAAATTTGGCAACTTTAAAACTTGTGGATTTCAACTTTCAGAATTTCCTCTCAGGGCAGTTGAGTAATGATCTGATATTAAGGGGCTTAGAGATGTTGCCTTTGTCATGGTCAGATCATTTCCTACTGCAGCTTGATTTTAAGGCTCCAATCCTCCCCTGCAGGGAGGCAGAACTGATTAGGAGGTTCCACCCCAGATGCCTGATGGATCCAGGTGGTTTTCAAAGGGCGCTTGGGGTTTTGCCAGATTCGCTTGTACACAGTTTGGCAGAGTCTCTTGCTGCGGTCTGGAATATGGCTGCGACGGAGGCTCTAGACTGAATTGCGCCTTTGCGACCACTCTGTGCCAACAGACCATGGAGATCTCCTTGGTTTACTGAGGAGCTCCAGGGAATGAAACGCCAGAAGAGAGGTCTAGAGAAGCGTTGGAGGAAAACCAGATCTGAATCTGACCAAACACTTGTAAAAGCTCATATGGAAATTTACAAACTGGCGATTGTTGTGGTTGGCATGCATACAATGTTGGCCTAATTGCATCTGTGGAATCCCACCCAGCTGCCCTGTTTAGGGTGACTCGCTCCCTCCTTAATCAGAGGGGAGTTGAGGAACCCTGATAGTGCTGAGGCCTTTAACTAGTTTTTCGCAGATAAAATCGCTCAGATCTGGACTGATCTTGACTCCAATTGGAGTGCAGAGTCAGTTGACAATGAGTCGCTTGAGGTGACAAGGGCCCGTCTTAGTCCACCTGTTTGGAGCAAGTTTGACCTGATGACACCTGATGACTCCTGATGACTCCTGATGACACCTGATGACACCTGATGACACCTGATGACACCTGATGAAGTGGACAAGGCCATTGGAGCTGTGAGTTCTGCCAGCTGCTTATTGGACCCATGTCCCTCCTGGCTGGTTTCAACCGGCAGGGGGGTGATACGGAGCTGGGTCCAGAAGATTACCAATGCTTCTTTGAGGGATGGGTCCTTCCTGGCTCCCTACAAGGAGGCACTTGTGTGCCCTCCTCCTCAAGAATTCTTCCCTGGACCCAGCCGTATTTAATAACTATCGTCCTGTCTCCTCTATGGGGAAAGTTGTTGAGAAAGTGGTATCGTTCCAGCTCCAGCAGTCCTTGGAAGAAGCCAATTATCTAGGCCCTCGACAGTCAGGATTCAGATCCGGCTACAGCACAGAAACTGCTTTGGTTGCGCTGATGGATGATATCTGGCGGGCCCGGGATAGGGGTTTATCCTCTATCATGGTGCTCCTTGACCTCGATATGTGTTTTATTTGTTCACATTTAAGATTGTTGTTGTAGTTTTATGGCACCTTCTCCAGTTCCTCTTTTCTGCACCTTCTATCTTATTCCCAACTTTTGCTGACATACATACAATTCAAAAAGGCTTTAGTCAGGTTCCGCACCAGCAGCAGTGGTAGACAGGGCATGTATGCAGATGCATGTGCCATCTCAAGCAGTCCTGAATTCCTGGACAAGTTTACAGGCACATTTTTAATAAGCCAAGGGCAAAGCTAATAATATAAAGCATCAGACAGAAGTATTGCCAGGGTAGAGTATAGTAGCATCACTATTAGATCATCGGTGGATGGATCTGGGTACAAAATAATAGTTTCCATGAATAGATTTTTCCCAACAAGGGATTGCTTGCTAGCAAAGATTATAAAATAGGGCCTCTATCAGATGGAAGAAATCACCAATAGGAACATGTTTGCCTTGCAAGGAGCTATGCAGACATTTGCTCAATCCTAGGTGCTTTAGGAATGAAAGGATCAACCCTGTATCAGACTATTCATCTTCTGCTGTTTCCAGTTATTCCTCAGGCTCTGCATCACATCAGTCTTTCCTTCCTGATCTGTGATGTTGACAGAAGGTTCTCTGAAAGGACATCAAGGTGGACCAGATCGCGCAAACTGTTAGTGACCCACTGGTGATGTAACTTTGGTGTCATGGATCCATGAGAAACATCAAATGTGATCTGGTGGTGAAGGTAAGTGGAACCCACCCCTGAATGACATCCTCCCTGTAGATTCTTCAGTCAAAGCTGGCCCTGACGCTGGCTTCCTATTTGAATCAGAACTCATTTCAAACTATAAGTACAGTACTTGTGTTCAGAGCCCTCCAATCACAGCCCTTCCAATATCTGCTCTTCTTTCTTCTTACAGTCCTGGGGGTTCCATTCATTCCTCTGAGCAGTGTCTTCTTTCAATCCTCAGCCTGCCAGAGACTTCTTCCTACACTTTGGAATTGGCTCTTTTCTTCCATTGCCCACTCTGGAAATTACTTTGACTGATTGTTTGACTAGTGGTTAATGTAGAGCCCGATGAGTTGTGGGGCCAGACTATTATACCATCTTTTCATTATGCTTAATATTTTAATGGTTACTCTATACAATTCATTATAGATCAAATAATATTCATATTAAATTAATGTAAACATTAATAATAAATGCATGTGCACTGTTCAGGGTGGTACGGGCATTCCTTTAAAACTGAGATCTGAAAGTTGGTTTTTATGAATTGGTTATTAAACTAATTTAGCTGGGTAGAAATCTGTAGTAATTGATCTTTATCTGTATTATGCCTTAAGTACTTAAGTAATAATTAATAATAACTTAGTATCCTATAACTTTAAAAAAATATATCAAACATAGATTTTCTAGTTTTGTCTAGGTTTTATTGTAACACTTTATTTCAATAATATGGAACAGGTCATTCAAATATATGAATGTTAGATATATATCTAATATTCATATACTGTATATGAACAATCTGCTCCATATTATTATATCTAACACACACACACATATACTGCTCAAAAAAAAATAAAGGGAATACTTAAACAACTCCGCTCCGAGTCCTTGGAGAGGGGCGGCATACAAATCTGATAAATAAAATAATAAATAAATAAACAACACAATCACTTCATTTTTGCCCACGCTGCTTTGAATCCCAGCAAGGGGAGCCTCAGGGGAATCCCAGCAGCTCAAGAACGGGCACTTCAGCTGGCAACAGAAGTCCGTAGGTGGGGTTTCCCAGTGAGGGGAGGCTCAGGGGAATCCCAGCAGTGCAAGAACAGGCACTTCGGCTGGCAATGGAAGTTTGGAGGTGGGGATTCCCAGTGGCGCAAGGCAAAAGGGGTGAGTTTTGGGATTGCACGCATTATTCACTTTTACATTGATTCCTTTGGGAAACATTGTTTTACATTACGAACTTTTCTACTTACGAACCTCGTCACAGAACGAATTAATATATAATATATCTCTCACATATAATATATAATATCCACATATAATATGACATTCATATATGCACATTCATATATATGAACAACCTGTTCCATATTATTGAAATGAAGTGTTATAATCAATCCTACACAGAATATATATTTTCCTCGACTTACAACAGTTCATTTAGTGACTGAAAAAAGTAACTTATGACTATTTTCCAATTATGACTTTTGCAGCATCCCCTTGATTGTGTGATCAAAATTCAGACACTAGGCAACTGGCTCATATTTATGACCGTCACTGTATTCCAAGGTCATGTGATCCCCTTTTCCAACTTTTTGACAAACAAGGTCAATGGGGAAGCCAGATTTATTTAAAATCCAGGTTACTAACTAATCAACTGTAGTGATTTACTTTTTAAAAAGTTGTAAAATGAGGCAACAAATATCTCACTTAACAACAGACATTTTGGGCTCAATTGTGTCATAAGTCTAGAATTACCTGCATACACATACACACACAAACAAGAACCCACACACACAGCAAAATGGCAAACATTTTTCCTTATCTATGTTGCAGTTTCTGCAAAAATATTTTTCATTTTTATTTATAACTGGGTCAGGGTAGAACTTTTTCTGAACCAAATCTTTAATGTTCAAGCTGTATGCTGTAACCTAAATATATATAAATTTGTTAAGATCACATAAAGAAATTCAAGGCCAGATTAATACTGAAGCTTTACAATGATCTAAACATGAAACTATGCATTTTTACAGCAAGCCAGTATGAGGTTACAGACTGAGACATACTGTACTTTCTTGAAAACAACTCTCACTGATATCTAAAGGACTTGTTTTTTAATACATATGCATAATATTGCACAGTAGAGATTATCTGATGTATCATTATTTTTTTTTAAGTAGTCAAACAAAAAGGCAGGAACTCTACACTTCCAGTTTCTGTCATGCACCATTAAATCACATTATGTAGAATAGAGAAAATTTTACAAGGTGCACAAAATCTTACGATTTTAACAATGCCGTATGACAACCTACCCTTTAGATACCAGATTATTAAAGCCAATAGCTAGTTTTAACTTCATCTGCCTGTTGGTTCAAGACAGATCATCAAGGTTGCATGAAAAATGATACTTTCAGAGAGCATCACAATATATGCTTACAGCAACTAGAAGAAAACCAAAGACATCAAAGGAATAAATACTGAATGCAGTTCTGATTTATTTAATTCAGTGGGAAATGTGTCATTGATGTCCATAGAATTGGAGCTTTATTCATGATTTATAATAATTGATTTTATTATACACAAATAGTGAAAACAACATGTAGCTATTATTTTACAATACTCTCCTCTTAATCCAACTAATGTTAACAACTTTCTGAACTCAGTGGCTGCTCTCGCAAATGGTTTTATGATGATCATAAATGTCCTGCTGTTCATTTTGGAGAGGAAAATCTGGATGTTCAGCCATGTAGGTATAGTTTATGAAGGTAGTAAGACATGTATCTTCCTGGGTGGCACAGAAAAGTAAAACAGAAGGCATTTATCACAATGCCTGTATGTGTTAATTCTGCCTTGGTATCCTTCCCTAACTATTTCAAGAGCTTCATAAAAATCTAACAAAGATATTTCCTGCTCATCTGACTCACTCGCTGGTTTCAAACAGCTCTGAATTCTGTCCTAAGTGAGAATCTGAAACTTCTTCATAGCATCACAGATGTCTTTGAATTGGAACACTGCCATCTATTTGAAAGGTAGTTGCTTGAAAAATGGTCTGGAAATATGTACTTCTGGAACACCATCTTTAGAGGCTATTAGGGAAGGATGAGTAGGGACTGCAGAAGAGCCGAGACAATAATTCATAAAGATGGACTACAACTACAGCTTCCATCTGCTAATGTCATGACCCACAAATGAAATTAACTGGAAGTGCATAAATGATAGGAAGTTGCTAATTGCAGTCACAACCTTAGCTATTACTCCCTTGTTTCTTCAAAGACTAAGCAGAGAAGAACAGGGTGGCATTCAGTACAGAACTCTTCCGTGCTGAGTTACAGAGTATATGATAGGCACATTACCTTTGGCAGTGCTATGATTCAAAATACTTTATACAAATTCATCATTTCTCAGAAAAGAGATATTATACTAATTAAGTTGCTTCATCTTTACTAAATTCGATCCATCTTCTTTTCTGCTGATGAGGACATTCTCTGAGTGGACATGGATACAGAGCGTTCTCACTGAGTTATAAAGCAAAGTGGGGGAGGGGACTTTTGCCAGTTTTCACTCTGTCCCCCAGCTCTCAGTGACAACTTCATCCCTCCTCCTATTAACTTTACAGGAAAAGGAACACCCTATGCCAGTGTTTCTCAATCTTTTCACCATTCCGATATATGAAATTCAAGTCCCAGATGTTTCCAGGCAGCATAGTTCTGGGGGTTTTTTTTGCTAAGGATTCTAGAAATTGAAGTCTACACATCTGAAAGTTTTCAAAGTTAGGAAAAACTCGTCTATACACATTAATCATGGAGTTTAGGTATTAAGAATCTGTTCTGATCTGTTTGAAGGGTGGACCTCAGGCGGTTTTTTAGAGGTTTCAGTAGTTTTGACTTAATTAAAGTAATACTAATTTGAAGATAATAATGCTAAGGTGGATAACACATAGAGATATTTGCTCTAGATCTGTAATATTTATAGGGGTATGCCATTTATATGCATGCACTATTAATACATTTGCAAATGGCTTCAGAAGAGCAAACTGCAAGCAACTGGGAATAGCTGTTGAAAAGTATTATTGGTATGTGGCACATGGATTAAATTAGATACATACAAAATAATTAAAGAAAGGGAAGTCCACATACCTGTCAAAAATATTCCTTCCACTATGGAAATTTCCAATTCATATTTATTTAGAGATTATACACTCATCAATTATTATTATTATTATTATTATTATTATTATTATTATTATTATTATTATTATTATTATCATCATCATCATCATCATCATCATCATCATCATTATTCATTAGATTTGTATGCTGCCCCTCTCCGAAGACTCAGGGCGGCTCACAACAATAAAGCATAGTACAAATCCAAATATTAAAACAGTTTAAAACAATGTAAAAACAATCAAACATCCCAAACATACCATACATAAAATGGACCGGCCCAGGGGAATCAATTTCCCCATGCCTGACGGCAGAGGTGGTTTTTAAGAAGTTTGTGAAAGGCAAGGAGGGTAGGGGCAGTCCTGATCTCCAGGGGGAGTTGGTTCCAGAGGATCGGGGCCACCACAGAGAAGGTTCTTCCCCTGGGCCCCGCCAGATGGGACCCGGAGAAGGCCAACTCTTAAGGGCCTAATTGGTCGCTGGGATTCATGGGCAGAAGGCGGTCCCAGAGATATTCTGGTCCGATGCCATGAAGGGCTTTATAGGTCATAACCAACACTTTGAATTGTGACCGAAAACTAATCGGCAACCAATGCTTACTGTGGAGTGTTGGTGTGACATGGGCAAATCTGGGAAAGCCCATGATTGCTCTCGCAGCTGCATTCTGCATGATCTGAAGTTTCCGAACACTTTTCAAAGGTAGCCCCATGTAGAGAGCGTTACAGTAGTCGAACCTCGAGGTGATGAGGGCATGAGTGACTGTGATTGTGAGCAATGACTCCCGGTCCAGGTAGGGCCACAACTGGTGCACCAGGCGAACCTGGGCAAACATCCCCTTGCCACAGCTGAAAGATTGTTCTCTAATGTGAGCTGTGGATCAAGGAGGATGCCCAAGTTGTGGACCCTCTCTGAAGGGGTCAATAATTTCCCCCCCAGGGTAATGGACAGACAGGTGGAATTGTCCTTGGGAGGCAAGACCAACAGCCACTCCGTCTTATCCGGGTTGAGTTTGAGTCTGTTGACACCCATCCAGACCCTAACAGCCTCCAGGCACCGGCACATCACTTCCACTGCTTCGTTGACTGGACATGGGGTGGAGATGTACAGCTGGGTATCAATTATCACATACGCCCAACATGAGACAGGATCAGAGAAGCAGAACTTCAGTGACTTTAAATATTAATCTGGAATAAATTCAGAATCATGGAAATTGTCTTGTGTTGGGCATACTTTCCCAATTTCATTCAAAGAGAGTTATTTCCGGTGAAGTTTCTTTGAATGATTGGAAATATTTCTTCCAAGCTGCTCATTGCTTTGCCCAATACTATGTATGAGATAAGCTACTGATTGCTTAATATATCTCAGTTATTTATGTCAACTTTGTTGTTCAATGCTTTCTCATTCTCTAAACAGTCCCTCACAAAATTATCCATAACCTGCCCTGGCACAAACATGACTCTTCCATATGTCCTGGAGGAGGGAGGGAAAGACAGACGGAAAGAGAGAGACGGGGGAGGGGGGAGTCTCTTCCAGTTGTCAAACCAGTCCTGGATACCATCACCAGGAGGCACAATGCACAGGAGTTCAGTCCTTTCCTTACAGTGCTTCCTGTTTAGGTGCTCAGGTGCTCATTTAACCTCTTACCAAAGTTCATTCTTAAAAGATTGTGAACTCCTTCCAACAGGTGCCTTATGTCTGGTCGCTCCAGCTTACAGAGTGTCTCTGATGTCACTGTGAGTGATGACATGCCTGTGGCAAGCCTTGACCCTTGGCTAATAGAAGGAGAACAGATGCCGAGACAAACATTCCAGTCTAATGGGTTCATTTTGCCTAACCTAATTGGAAGTAGTGGGATTTCAAAAGCCGAAAGAGCATTGGAAACATGAGTGTCTTCTGTTGACATACTGAAATGGTTAAACTCTTTCCTTTTAAATTTGTAACTTGAACTGTAAGCCAAAAACAGGTCACTGTTCCTCATCTGTAGAATTTACTTAGCATGCAATTTGATTTATCCACTGTATACATTGCGTATATGCAGAGAAGTCCATAAGAGATGTAATCATGATAAAGGCTTTTCCTGGATTTTTGAAAGGAAAATATCAGTTAGGAGTGCAAAAATAAATATTTAATTTAGGCAATTTGTTGTACACAGTCACACACACGCCTCTCCCATATTTTTGTATGTGGACCTAATCAGCAGCCAGTACTCTGAAAAAGAAAGAAGGAGCCTGAATCTGCCTTTGAAACATGTAGATAAAAATATACTGATAGAAGTAAACATTAAGCCATGATTTACTTCTATTTTCTACAGTGTATGTGTCAATAATATGAAAGATGGTGAGCATAACATAAATAGCATTATTTATTTATAAATGATGCATTTCCTTATTAACATAAAGTGAGATTAACCATAAAGGTCTCTACACCTTTTTCATAGCACCATTGCTGTCATGAAAAAGCAACAAATTGCTATTTGTTCCATTTATTTTTTATTTTATTTTTGATGACAGAAGGGTGGACCGGGGTTGGATGGACTTTAATGGAAAGGATTTAATTCATAGCTATGTGTTAAATACCCTATTCCAAGTAGCTCTGTTTTTATAGCAAAACAAGGAAGCAGATTAGCAACAACAATAACATCAAAGAGCACCAATAATAATCATAACCTTGTCCAACATGAAAAACAAAATATATATTGCATTCTTTCTGAGGAGCCAGTGAAGAGAAGCCATCCTAGATTTCAGAACCTTGGGATCACTGAAGCAAAATGCCAGTTCCTTTTTGAGATTTTCTTCATCTGGTCTTCATGAGATCATCCTTGGCAAGAGGTATGGACTTCAACTTCTAGAATTCTCCCTCCAGCTGACTGGGTAATTCTGGGAGTTGAAGTCTACGTCTCTCAAGGTTGTCAAGGTTAACAAACACTGTTCTAGGCCAACTGAAATCTCAGTTACATTTCAAAAGTAGCTTCATGTAAAACACACTGCAATAAGTACTATTCTAATTTCATTACACCCTATTCTTTCTGTGGCTTTTTAAAAAAGTGAATAGTTTCTTGTTTTTGTGCTTTGTTTTTTATTTGTATAGTTTGTAAGGTTTCAGTTAGGCAACTAAGAAGATGGATGGATGGATGGATGGATGGACAGATGGATGAACGGATGGATGGATGGATGGGATTAACTTTGGCCTGTGACCCTAATAAAAGATGAATTGCTAGATGGAGGGATGGGATTTTTGTTTTCCAAATCATTTTAGAAAGAAGCAGGGTTTGCTTAGAAAAACATAGTTGAGAGCTTTGGAATCCCTTTGTTCTCCAAATGTATTGTTTGGCTACAGAAGAAGGGACAGTATCAACTTTTGTTCTCTCAAGTGTGCATTGAAACTTATTCTACATTTGTTGCCCATTTTAAGATTTCATTGGAGCTCAGAAATCAAAGATTTTCTCCTGGCTGAAGGAAATAAAGACTATGCAGTTGTCTTATGCTACTTAGCTATGAAATATTTCTGAAATTATTTTTTAATCCCTTTCCCAAAAAACACAATGGACACTATCTATATAAAAAGTTACACGTCTACAATATACACTGTACATTTTCTTCCCAGAGACTTATCAAGTGAGGTGTATGTATATGTGTTGCCAAGTATGTAGGACAAAATGCATGTTTATGTGTTACATTCTCATTTGGGTGGTAGGTAGATATGTGTGGTTGCTGTAGGTGAGAAATTCTAATCAGATGAGTGTATATATGAATTTCTTCTGCATATGTATGTGGGCCAGGGTTTATCATGGTGAGTGTGTGTGTGGAGGTGCATGCGCGTGTGCACGCGGGCACACACAAAACTGCCCTGTGTTCCCAGAGCTAATCAGAGTGTGGAGTGACCTGCCTCCTGTTTATGTGGAAAGTACATTTACCGTATATACTCGAGTATAAGCCGAGTTTTTCAGCCCAAAAAATGGGCTGAAAAACACAGCCTCGGCTTATACTCGGGTCATTGACAAAGTCACCAAACGAGGGCGCCATTGCTTGAGCCAGAGCGAGGAGGCACCAGCTTTTGTCCCCTCTGGCACGCCGTAGTTCCTCTCCCTGCCTCAAGCAAATGAGGCAGCCATTTGCTCCAACCGAGAGGGGGAAATAGCAATTGTGAGTAACTATTCCTTGCTCTATCTGCATTACCCTTAGTCGGATTAAAAAGGCCCCCTGCTGTCAGATTCTCCTCCCCCTCCTTTGAAAGGATTTAAACTGTTTAAAAAATGGTATTTTGTGGTAGTTGCTGTCCTTGCTTGGATAGGATCTAATAATGTGTTATGAGGTAGAGCTAGACAGGAATTCTTTTTCTATCTGTCTATCTTTCTATCTATCTATTTTTCTATCTATCTATTTATCTATCTATCTATCTATCTATCTATCTATCTATCTGTATCTATTTCTATCTATCTATCTATCTATTTTTCTATCTGTCTGTCTGTCTATCTATCTTTCTATTTATATCTATCTATCTATCTATCTATCTATCTGTATCTATTTCTATCTATCTATTTTTCTATCTATCTATTTTTCTATCTATCTATCTATCTATCTATCTGTATCTATTTCTATCTATCTATCTATCTATCTGTATCTATTTCTATCTATCTATTTTTCTATCTTTCTATCTATCTATTTTTCTATCTATCTATTTTTCTATCTATCTATTTTTCTATCTATCTATCTATCTATCTATCTATCTATCTGTATCTATTTCTATCTATCTATCTATCTATCTATCTATCTATCTATCTATCTATCTATCTATTTGGTTTTCTATGCTGATAACCTCACAGCAGCTAATGCTGAAGCTCTTCTTTGGATACACTTATTTATTTGTTTGTTTGTTTGTTTATTTATTTAATTGGATTTGTATGCAATCCCTCTCCAAGGACTCAGGGTGGCTCACAGCATATATAAAAACAGAACAATAATGTAAATCCAATTAATGATGAGAAGGAATCCAGTTTTGAAGGATTTTAACTCTTAGGTTTTAGCTTTGTTCCTGATCGAGCTACTTTTTTTACTTTTTAATTTATTGTTAATATTGTTAATTTGTTTACCCTCTTTTAAATTTACAGAGCTAGTTTACTGGTTTTCTTTAAAATAAATATTCTAAAACATGTCTCAATTAATGTAATTTTATTGTTTTCCATTTTTATAAGTTACCAGTAGCCACTGCATTTTCTAACCTCGGCTTATACTCGGGTCAATACGTTTTCCCAGTTTTTGTGGCAAAAATTGGTGCCTCGGCTTATACTCGGGTCGGCTTATACTCGAGTATATACGGTATTTGTAGCCCATCTTTATTATATTTACAAACAACTCAAGGCAATAAATAAACACCTTCCTCCGCCTACTTCCCCCGACAACAGTAATCTTGTCAGGTAACCATATGTATATGGTATATACTGTAAATCAGACACATTTACCTATTTATATTTATTTATTTATTTATTTATTCATTCATTCATTCATTCATTCATTCATTCATTCATTCATTCATTTGGATTTGTATGCCGCCCCTCTCCGAGGAGCTTATAAGCTGCTTCACTCATGACTCTAAATGACATACATTCCCTATTAGGAACAAAGATTAAAAGAGAAAACAACAGCAATTAACAATATTGTTAATAAATGGGTGTGTGTCTCTCTGTGCATGTGTATATGTGTGCTATTGGCTGGGGGCAACCTGCATATGCTCCATTTTGACACACACAGGGGCAGGACATAGGAAGGAAACCATTGGCAGCAATGTATATTCTTACCCAACTGCCCTTTTATACACATCCATTGAGGAGATTTCCCCCTTTTCTTGTTGATAGTTGCGAAGGCATGTCCGAATCATTGCGACCTCATGGACAAAGTTCCTCCAAGTCTTCCTTGTCCTCTACCATCCTCTGGAGTCCATTTAAGCTAATGCCTACTTCTTCAGTGACTCCATCCAACCACCTCATTCTCTTTCATCCCCTTCTTCCTTTGCCCTCAATCTTTCCCAGCATTAGGCTCTTCTCCAGTGAGTCCTTCCTTCTCATTAGACGGCCAAAGTGCATATGGTTTTCCCAGTTGTAATGTATGGTTATGAAAGCTGGACCATAAGATTTTCCCTACAGCTCTCAATTGAACCGGGCCATTTTAAAGCATGAATCTGTCTTTTCCATTCCTATCTTCTCGTCCTGTTCTAAATTTTGCTTACTCTGTTCAGGTTTTGAAGTTATTCTGCTAACACAGAAAAAAAGATCCTTTCATTGCACAATTTCTTTCCAACCTTCCCTTGGGCCGGAAAAAATGAAAGAGGGATCCCAGAAGATGTTTAAAAGAAAAGCCAATCCTCCTTTAATATGTAACATTACGAGCATATTCCCTGAGTAATTTTGATGTAATGTTTGGCCCTTGTACAATGGCACTCTTTATAAAAATTGAAAAATTATAGTAAAATGAGTTCCCAACGACAGCTTCTTAAGGAGCCACATTTTTGTACATTCATCTTCTGTATCCTCTCATGGCTACACACTGAAAAGTAACTCATTCCAATATAACTTTCCCATAATTCTGCCCATAGTGTTACATTACAAAGTCAGTGTGTGAACAGAGTCATGGTTTTAATCTATTCTTTCCGTTTCTAGGAGCAGCATTGGGGTGGGAGTAGGGAGCATCTCCCAAGAAATCAGCTGTGCTGTAAAAGAGACCATATTTTCTGACTTTTAAAAAAATGTCCTTGAAAATCTGGAGCATGAAAGGAAACCATATTATCTGGGGAAAGGCTAAAAATCTGTTAATATCATTGTGTGTCTGAATGTGTTTGACATATACTCTTAAGCAAGAGATGAAAAATTAGATTTAGTGGAAAGATGGATGGATGGATGGATGGATGGATGGATGGATGATGGATGGATGACCAGATGGATTGACAGACAAACAAACATTTTGGCCAGATGAATAGGTAGAAAGCTTCCAAATGGAAACAAAGCAGTGTGTCCCAGGGGGTCCTGCTTACTCTTAACTCCATAAGCTGAAGATGTGAAGGAGATATATAGAACAACAGAGTTGGAAGGGACCTTGGAGGTCTTCTAGTCCAACCGCCTGTTTAGGAAGAAAACCCTACACTACTTCAGACAAATGGTTATCCAACATCTTATAAATTTCCAGTGTTGGAGCATTTACAACTTCTGGAGGCAAATACCGGTAGTTAATTGTTCTATCTGTCAGAAAATTTCTTCTTAGTTCTAAGTTGCTTCTCTTCTTGATTAGTTTCCATCCATTGCTTCTTGTTCTATCCTCAAGTGCTTTGGAGAATAGCCCCTGAGATATTGCAACAGTGCCAACATGTCACCCTAGTCCTTCTTTTCATCAGACTAAATATACCCAGTTCCAGCAACCGTTCTTTATAAGTTAGTTAGTCTACAGTCCCCCAATCATCTCTTTCTAGAGTCTCACTATCTTTTTTACATTGTGGCAATCAAAACTACATTGTGGAGATCAAAACTATACACATAGGTGGCTTGAATTCTAATAAAGCAAGGTTCAAAATCACACAGATCCTTCTCATAATGTTCAGATAAATCTGGTGTAGTTTCTATTTAACCTTCCAGTTCAATGTGTGGAGGTCAAAGGCAGAAAGCTCAATGGATACTCAGGGGTGGATTCTAACTTACCTCGCTGCCGGTTCGCTTCCTCCTGTGCCACATGGCCATGCCTCATGGGCGTGCGCTCATGCGAAATACCAAAAAAAAGAAGAAGCCAAAATAAAATGGTGATGTGTGCGCAGTGCCGGAAACTCGGCTTCTGTATATCCACAGAAGAAAAAGAACTCTGGAAAAATATCCCCTCCGCCGCCAAAATCCAAAAAACCCTGATGCCAGCACCCACGGACCGGTACTAACCAAACCACTTCCGTGAGGTTATTGTGATGTTTGTTACCAGTTTGGGTAAATTGGTCCGAATTGGGAGGAACCCACCTCTGTAGATACTCCATTCTCTTTCATGTTTGATTTTTCTTTGGAATGAGTTAAATGCTTTCATACACACAAAGAAAAACCCCTTCCCTCCTACACACGCTCATTCTTTTCAGCATTTTCCTGATTATCCTAATTTAGCTAAAGCAGTTGGGAGGGGTAATTTAAAAAATATAACATTTTTGAAAATGATACTGATGATTAGACTAAAATCCTAAAAACAAGTGGAGTGTAAATTATTCTCTGGCCCTCCCCTCACACCCTGCTCCCATGATGAACAAATATAACTCCAATGTCTCTGGAATGAGAATGCTCATTGATACTTTAGATCAAGTTAATTTATTGGTTGTTGATCTTCCTTTCTCTCTTTCTGTTCTGCCAGGCTCTCTGGTAGGAGCCTCCCGAAAATTCAAGGGTACAAATTTCAGACACACACACGTTTGAAAATTCAAAACAATGATCTTTATCCCAAAATGCAAAATAAACCAAGCACTCTTTTTGTATTGCAAAGAGCACTCGTCCCAAAACAACCGGATAGTCTGTACAATTAACCTTAAGCAGTCATTAAGTACTTAGCTAGCAGATGTGAAGAAATTTCACACCCCTTCTTCTTCCAATGAAGTGAGACACACACACACGTTGCTCTGCTTTGTTTTCAAAGGCGTGAAAAATCAACAAACAAAGTCCAGAAACCAGCAACACAGGATTCCTGACAAACTGCGATCTGATACTCTTCCACAACGGCCAAACCCACATGCTGCTATTTATAGCAGCAGCCCTAATTGCTGGAGCCCCACCCAAACACAGGTGGCCGCTCTTATCTCCTGTAATATGTTCTTACTTGGTCTCTTCTACGCATAATTCTGTCCTTGCGTGGATCCAAAACGTCTTCATCCGAATCAATGGAAGATAAGGGAGATTGACTGCCTGGGCTGTTTGCCAAGCCCCCCTCTGCCGAGTCACTCCCGCCTTCTTCTTTGTCTGAGGAAACTAAACTCTGAACTGACTCTGTCGGCAATAATTCAGGCCTGTGACATGTTGAAGTTTCCCCTGCATCCACCTCCACATTCCCTGGGGCAGGAGCAGAGCCAACCACAACACTTTCATTCAAAATATAACTGAACAAGCCATTGCCCCATTCCACCTTGTTGTAGTCTGTTTTTTAGGCATGTTATATCTCAGCTGCAAAAATCTAATTCTTTGCTTCATCTTTTCTATTTGCATCTAATAAATACTGCAAGTGTTCTACACTTGTATTCTCCATCTTCCTGCTGTATTTATTAGGGCCCTGCACTTAGTCATTTCGGTTAAGAGCCGTGGTGGTGCAGTGGTTAGAATGCAGTTATGTCCCATTCACATCCTGCACAATTAGCAATGGATCCAGAGGAGTCAGAGACAGTGGAGGCATGGTACAAGTGACCTGTACTGCAACTTAAAACTGCTAAGAGTTTTATTTAGTAGTAAACATTTAGTACTAAGTCCGGTGATGCGCATCTTATTCTAGGAGGCTTGAAGCTGGGACAGAACAGCAGTACAGTAGGCTAATTTTGCTCTGGCGACTGCCAGCAGTTCAGCAGTTCCAATCTCACCAGCTCAAGGTAGACTTAGCCTTCCATCCTTCCGAGGTCAGTAAAATGAGCATCCTGATTGTTGGAGGCAATATGCTCACTCTGTAAACTGCCTAGAGAGGGCTATGAAGCAGTACATATAAGCAGTGAAGGGCTACCAAAATTTTTACTACCACACTCTGGGCGTGGCTTATGCAGGATTCCCTGCATTTTCTTTCATCTTTCAATGCAAATTGGGTGTTCTGGGGTGGAACTCCATTTTTGCTACCCCACTGTGTCCCCCCACCCATCCAGGCAGTAGCCCACACCTGCATATAAGTCTGCTATTGTTATTGCTATTCTGGGCTGCAAAAAGCTGGAGGATCACTAGACATGGCAACACAAGAGATACAACCCGTGCTCCATCTTGTTGCTGCAATCTAGTGATCCTGAGTTTTCAAGAGTAGTTATGGTGGTCCTATCCCACACGATCAGGTTTTCTGAAGGCACAAACCTGACCATGGCAACAAAGGGGAGACGGTTGAGTCCCCAATGCAGGCAGGACCTAAAATGTCCATCTTTCCTGCCTTCACAATATTTAGTCTATTGTCAGGTTGCAAAATGACTTCAGCCAGAAAGGGGTCATTTTCTCCAGTCTCTCTCTCTCTCTTCCTGCAGTGTTCCCTCTTTGATCTAGCTGAACTGCCTCAAAGGACACAGCCTTCCAACAACTCTTAGAAAACCTGAGCGAGAAAATAAAGCACTGTAGATGAAGCCAGGCATTACAAATATAAGCCACAGATGACTCATAAGGCTGAAATCATTTGGGATATCTAACATATTAGACTACCAAGGCTTTTCCGGTTACCAGGAGTATATCACAAATTGTTTCCGAAATGTTTCAATATTCAAAAAAGGATTGCCTACTTAGAAAAAAGTTTGATAAATTATAGTGGTTAAATTTCAAGTTACGGAAGAATAGAAATCCTTTTTCTAGTCAGCCAAGCTTTAGAAACTCAAGGATTTTCTTATTAGGGATAATATTCCCTGATAGATGAATAAGGGTAATAATAATAACATCTGACACCTTTCTGAAGTATTGGTGCTTTTTATAGTGTGTGTTCCAACTTATCTCACTGCCTCGTTCCCTCCCGCACCGTGTAGGTGCACCTCATAAGCACGCGTGCACATGCAGAGTAACAAAAAAAACTGAGGAAAAAAACCCAAAGCTGAAAAAAGGATAGTGACCACATGCACAATGCCAGAACTCGGCTTCTGCACATGTTCAGAAGGAATTTTTTTTTAAAAAAATGATTTTTTTTAAAAAAGATGCCCATGGACCAGTTTCAAACAATCTGGTCAGTGATGTCATCATGACATCACCAGTGGGGCGCTACTGGTTTGGGCAAACCGGTCTGAACATATACTGAACATTTGGCAAAATTAATCTCTTAAATATAGATCAACTTATTCTACTAAATTTAAAACAGCATTTTGCCTTTGCTCCGATTTTTACATTTATTTTACTTTTATACCACATTGGACAGATGCATACATTTGCTAATTAGCATGATGAGCTCTGTGTAATGATTAAGTATAATAGCAAGGGACAATCCTATTTTCAGTTTGCATATGCTTGCAATGTTAAATTTGAAAACATTCATTTTGTACAGTGTTTGTTGTTGTAACATGCCTTTTTAAAAAGCCATTTCTATTATTAGTGTATAACAGTTTCCTAAAATGAAATAAATAATAGAAAAAGTGGGTGCTAAGTCAGCCTTACTATTATTGTCCAAAGATGTGCAATTAACTGGCATGCAATCCCTAATTAAAATGTCTCGGTATAAAATATGAATTAATTAACACCCTTTATCTTAAAACACACCTTCTTCCTTCACTTCTTGATATGGATTCCTCTCCTGACTTTCTTTCTCACAGCATGCTATGAGGATATGCACAAATCATAATTTGCCTGTAAACCGGAATTGGAAACGCCCAAACCATGAGTTTTGATAAAAGCTTCCAGTACTAACTTGTAGACAATTCGTGATTTGTGCAAATCTTAATTTCTCTAGTGATTGTTCAAGTCCAATAAACAAAAGGAGAAAACCTTGAAAACAAGTGTGCCTAGAATCTCCTTTTATAATATAGATTAGATTAGATTAGATTTATTGGATTTATATGCCGCCCCTCTCCAGAGACTCGGGGCGGCTCACAACAATAGTAAAAAACAGTACATATAGTGACAAATCCAATGCCCACCAATCCAATTACAATTTTAAGTTGAGAAAATCATAAAACAATCCCAATATATATAAAAAACAAGCACACAATCAATCAGCAAACAACATGGGCAAGGGGGAGATGTTTTAGTTCCCCCATGCCTGACGGCAGAGGTGGGTTTTAAGGAGTTTACGAAAGGCAAGGAGGGTGGGGGCAATCCTAATCTCAGGGGGGAGCTGGTTCCAGAGGGTCAGAGCCACCACAGAGAAGGCTCTTCCCCTGGGTCCCGCCAGATGACATTGTTTAGTCGACGGAACCCGAAGAAGGCCGACTCTGTGGGACCTAACCGGTCGCTGGGATTCGTGCGGCAGAAGGCGGTCCCGAAGATATTCTGGTCCGGTGCCATGAAGGGCTTTATAGGTCATAACCAACACTTTGAATTGTGACCAGAAACTGATCGGCAACCAATGAAGACTGCGGAGTGTTGGAGTAATATGGGCATACTTAGAGAGGCCCACAATTGCTCTCGCAGCTGCATTCTGCACAATATTCAGTTCTCCGATAGCTAAAATAAGATTTATTACATATTTCTAGACCATCCAACTCCCACAAGAAAGGGCTCATGATGTCTGACACTTCATGACAATGCTGTTTTATAAACACCATAAAATCTTCCTATGGCAAAAAGCAAATCAATGCACAAGGAAGCATAATCAGGGGTGAGTTCTAATTTTTTTTTACTACTGGTTTTGTGGGTGTGGTTTATTTTGTGGATGTGGCTTGATGATCATGTGATGATGGGCATGCCTTCATGTTCATGGGTGGGTGTGGCCAACTCAATGTCACGCATGTCAAGGGGTGCCTTGCCTGGCCCCTCCCCTCCCAGCCATTCCTTGTCACATCCAGCCTCAGTTGTTCACCCTTTTTCAACTTTATAATCTACATATTATAGATGTACTTTCATGGACCATTGAAAGGAGGAAATGGCTCACATACTTTGCCCAAGAATGTGATAGGCAACAGGCTTTTAAATGGCTGCCAGACAAAAATGGGAGGGGGGGGGCAATGTATTTAATGTAATGACCTATCTAATGAAATGAAATTCAGTGTAGAGAAAAGTAAAATCCTACAAATAGGTTAAAAAAAAAGCAAAAGTATACATAGAAAAGGTGGTTGAAACCAGTCTAACTCTTACTATTTAATTACTTCTGGTTGAACTTCTGATGGACCACATTGCCCAAGCCTGGCTGCACTGTGGACCACAATGTACCTGGAGTTGTTGTTTTTTTAAATGCTGCACTTCCCTGGAATCAATTCAACATATGAGACCATGTTATTAGCACCCTGGTGTATGTGTGTGTTTGTATGTATCTGTGTGTCTCTATGTGTATTCTACATACACCCTGTTGTATATGTATGTTCTACTGCAGTAGTCTAATTAATTATAGTAAACTACTGCCTGGACATTAATCTCATATCAATATGGATATACTTAATCCGACATGTCTCTTTTTTGAGTAAGTCTGAAATTTGTTTCCCTTGCTCAAGTTCAGTTTAGTTTTTCCAGCAGGACTACACGAGAGTAATACCCAATAAAACATTCTAGTATGTTTCTTCTAAGCCAAACACACTTGTTTGAATACAAGTGACTTAAGAGATACACTCAATTCTCCACTAGGCAGAGAATGCCTTTATTTTTATATTCTTCTGCAGGGCCACCATGCTTGAAGAAGAGCAGCTGCTCCCTGCCCGGTTGGATCTCATCTTTCATCTTTCCCAACTCCTGTTTTGTCTTTCTGCAGTTTCCTTTTCATCTCTCTCTCCTCCTCCTTCAGTCACAGTTCTCTTGTTTCTGCTCATTTGATTCCCATCAATTCCCAGAGGTCTCTTTTTTCACTCCCATCTGAACCTGCTATACCACTTCCCCTCCTTTTCACAAGTATATATGTATGCATAGGTGTTTGTGTATATGCATACACACGTATGTATGTATGTATGTATGTATGTATGTATGCATGCATGCATGCATGCATGTACTGTATGTATGTATACCTCCAACTGCTATTCAAATCTAACTGTATGCAGACACTTGGAGATATAGGAAAATGTATAGAGCATAGAATGTTCCTCACAGCACGAGACAAACAGACTTGTATTAGCAGAGAAGCAGGGGTCATACTAAAGAATCTAAGAAACAGTCTAATGAATGCCAGTCCATTACTGATGGTGTCATTTAAGACACGGCAGAATTTGTTGCATTACTCTGCCCGTATTTTGTTGAGCTCTATACATACTCTGTTCATTATCTCACCACAATAAAATCCATTTAGAACTCAAGAAGTAAATCAACAGTCAATAAGTAAATCCACAGAGTTGGCAATAAGAACTAAGTGCAACTAGTTTGGTTAGGTTTGTGTTTCCAACAGATGTACAGCATATTTTACTCCATAAAATAATATCCTACTAAAAATCAACTCTGAAAATAAAATTAAAGTTACAGTTAAGATCCAGCAGTACTTTTCTACTCGAAGGGATGAATCCAGAATCAAATCTAATTAAACCTTAAGGATAACCCCTAACCCCCAACATTTTTCCCTTAGACTATCCACGATTGACCTCTCCATGTTCCTAAGAGGTTGGTAAGGGGCGTGCATAAGTGCACAAGCGTGCCTTCCATCCCCGGTCCAATTGTCTCTCCTTTATCTCCTTTATCTTTTCTTCCTTTCATATATCTTATCCTCTATTTTTATATCTTTTCTCCTATCCTTTTCTTTATATATATTACTACTTGTCTATTCTCTTCAATGTGTATTGTGTATTGGACAAAATAAATAAATAAATAAATAAATAATAATAATAATAATAATAATAATAATATAACCTGAACTAAACTAAGTGTCTTATACTGCAATACAATTCATGTTAAAAAAAATGACATCCAGTGGCAAAAGGTTAACTAAAATGGGGGGGGGGGGGAGGAATGTTTATCTACAATAAATTAAATGCCCAATCCTTCATCTGTATCAGCAGAGCTCTTCTTTTTTTATATTTATGTGTTGCCTTGAATTGATATACAATTAAGATATGTTCTTGTGAAGTTCTATGCCCATTTGATAATGGAAAGAACCGTTGAGCTTACCTGAACGGTCTTCTCGATGCCCTGGAAGGAGAGTCCAGCATGGGTTTAGCTCGTCTTATTGGTAGGGATTGAGTTTAAATTAATATAATTAGCATATTAATTAGGTACCGCCCCCTTGCTGCCTCAGGAGCTCAGTTTTAAAAAACGAAGGTAAGAAGTGAAAACAGAATTTATTGAATAACAACAAGTCATAACAAGTAACTGAACTGTAATGGAACTGCCCATGGTTCAAAGGCAGGGAGGGTTTGGACTCTCCTTCCAGGGCATCGAGAAGACCGTTCAGGTAAGTTCAACGGTTCTTCTCCAATGCCTCTGGAAGGAGAGTCCAGCATGGGATATACCCAAGTTTTAGCGTTTAAGGGAGGGAGATTCCTGAACAATGGGCTCCATAGGCACGCACACTTTCTGAAGTACTCTCCTTCCAAAGGCAGCCTCAGCTGAGGCAAATGCATCTAGTTTATAGTGCCGTATAAATGTTGTAGGTGTATGGCCCATGCCGCCGAAGTGGCAGCACTCTGCGTAGAATGAGCCGTGATCCCACTAGGCGGAGTACGTGAACGTGCCTTGTAAGCCTCGACTATGCATATTTTAAGCCAGTGACTAATAGTTTGTGAAGACACCTTGAGACCTAGCCTATGTTGGCCAAAGGAAACAAACAGGGCCTCAGTCTTATGAAGAGAGCTTGTGCACCTGATGTAAATCTTCAAAGCCCTCCGAACATCCACCTTATGCCACCTGAGTTCCGAAGGATGATTTCTGTGTACACAGAAGTCTGGCAGTACTAGTTCCTGTGTTCTGTGAAACTGAGTGTTCACTTTAGGGATAAATGTTGGATCCAGTCGTAGGATGACTCTATCTGAATAAAAGGTGCACAGATCTGGTCTAACTGAAAGGGCCGACAACTCTGACACCTAGCGCGCTGAAGTAACTGCCACCAAAAAGGCAGTCTTGAGAGATAGGATACATAGGGAGATAATTCTTAACGGCTCAAATGGTGGGCTTGTGAAGGCCTGAAGCACCAAGGACAGATCCCAGGTAGGGAATCGGCGTACTGGGAGGGAATGTTTGTTAGTAGCTCCCCTCAGGAAGTCCTTGATCTAAGGATGGTGGGTCAATGAACTACCATCCTCAGTCTTTATAATGGTTGCCAAAGCAGCCACCTGTCTTTTTAAAGTGTTTGGAGCCAAGCCCTTCTCCAATCCTGCTTGTAGAAACTCCAAAACTGGGATTAACAATGAGTCTTGTGGTTGTAGACGCTTGTCTGCATAGAAAGATGTAAAGGCGGCCCACGTTGCCTGATAAATTCGAGCTGTTGAAGGTCGCTGGGCCGCTTGCATTGTGGCGATGACATTTTCTGGCAGCCGCCAGCTCCTCAACCTGTCCCCTTTAAGTGCCAAGCAGTTAGGTGGAATCATTGAGGTTCCGGATGGAGAACAACCCCTTGGCTGAGGGAAACTTGGTCATCTGGGATCCTCCAAGGCCGGGAGACTGATAGTCCCATGAGATCCAAAAACCAGGGACGTCGTGGCCAGGGTGGTGCTATTAAGATGACTTCCGCCCTCTCCACCAGGATCTTTTTGATGACTTTTGGAATGAGAGGTATTGGCGGGAAGGCGTACAAGAAGTTTTTGGGCCAAGGGAGGTACAGTGCATTGACCCCTGTGGTCCCCGGTGATGGAAATTGGGAATAAAACCTTGGGAGCTGGGCATTTTGTTGGGTGCCAAACAAGTCCAATGTGGGGTTCCCAAACCGGTTGATGATTTCCTGGAAGAGGTGTGGGGCTAAGCTCCACTCCACCAGATCTAACACCTTCTGGCTGAGCCAATCCACCTTTGTGTTGGACTCCCCTGCTATATGCTCTGCGTGCAGGGATGCAAGGTGTGACTCGCCCAGTCGAATAGGAGCACAGTCTCTTCCATCAGTCTGTGGGACTGCGTCCCTCCCTGGTGGTTCAGATGTGCTCTGGTTGCCACATTGTCTGTACGGACCAGTATATGCTTTCCCTCGAGCAGTGTCGAGAAGGTTTGTAAGACCAAACGCACTGCCCTTAACTCCAGGAAATTGATGTTTACAGGTATTAGATCATGGGGGTTCTAAAACCCCTGAGTCACATGGGGACCCACATAAGTGCCCCATCCCATGAGGCTGGCATCTGTTGTTAGAATGATATATTGAAAATGGCCAAAGGGGGAACCCTGATGCAACACTGGGGACTTCCACCAGCTCACGGAGTCGCGTACCTCCCATCCCAGGGAGACTAATCGCCGTCTCTGGTATGGGAGTAATGCCCATTGTAACATCCAGAAATGGTACCGTGCCCAAGGGACGATATCTACACATGAGACCAGAGTCCCTAGTAACTTGGACAGGAAGGACAATGGTACCTTTCTCTGACTCTGAAGCCTGGACACCAGTCTCTGAACATTGTGTTGTCTCTCTGGGGAGAGATAGACTTTCCCGGAGACTGTATTTATCACCGATCCTAAATGGATGAGGCTGGTTGTGGGCACCAAGTGGCTTTTCTACATATTGATTGTGAAGCCATGTTCTTGTGACAGTGCTATGGTGGTCTGTAAATCTTCTTGTGCTCTTGTCGGGCTCCTGGAGAGAAGAAGGATGTCGTCCAGGTAGGCTAGTAGTCGAATTGACCGGGAACATAATCTGGCCGTCAACGCATCCAGGAGTTTGGTAAATGTACGCGGCTGAGGATAGGCCAAATGGCATTGTCCTGTATTGATAGTGGGTGCCGTGGAGACAAAATCGGAGGAACATTTGATGGTCCGGGTGTATAGGAACATGTAAGTACGCCTCCTTTGGATCGATTGATGTAGGGAGGTCCCGGGCCTGTATTGATGCCAGGATGGAGCAGAGGGAGTTCATCTTGAACCTTCAATAGAGTACATACATGTTGAGTCATTTTAGGTTCAAGATGAGTCTGCAACCTCCGAATGGTTTGGGCACAATGAATACCCTTGAATAAAATCCCGTGCCCTCCATCTGGTGTGGTACTCGTTCGATGGCATGGATTTCCAGGAGGTGGGAAATTTCCTGCTCTAGTAAAGACCTTTTGGTCAGGTCCTTGGGTATAGGACAAGTCACAAATTGATTTGGTGGAGCCTGGAGGAATTCAATCCATAATCCCCAGGACACTGTGGACAAAACCCATGCGTCCAAGGATGTAATCCCCCAGGAGGTGCTGAACAGTTGGAGTTTGCCCCCCAAGGGAATGCTTCCCATGCAGTCACTTGGAGTGTCTGAAGTTTAGCTGGTTAGACCCTCTAAAGGGGCACCTTGACTGTTGGAAGCCCCTGTTTTGATCTTGAAAATAGGCTCTATCACTTCTGTATGGTGTTTGAGTGTATTGGCCCTGGGTATATGACCTTGTAGGTTGGGCGGTGCTCTAGGAAGGATCCCAACGAAAGGGCTGTCGGCAAAAGTACGGAGCATTCCTACGATCCTGACGCCTATAAGACCTCAGGAGGCCTTCCTTTTATTTGTTTGTTTGTCTGTCTGTCTGTCTGTCTGTCTGTCTGTCTGTCTGTCTGTCTACCTACCTACCTACCTATCTACCTATCTATCTATCTATCTATTGGATTTGTATGCCGCCCCTCTCGGGGCGGCTAACAACAATGATAAAACAACATCGGGGCGCGACGAGGTGACCTGTCCTTGGAGCTTTAAATGCTCCCTGAAGCTGGGCGCTGCTATCACCGACTAGGTAATCAGCGGAGAGGTGGCTTTTTAAAACAGCCTGGGGCGTCTTCCAACCGCGCCGGTCGCCATCTGCCGGTTTCGCTATTTCCCATGGGGATCAGCTGAGAAGCGACTCCGCGGTAATTCTGCTGCATTTAGATGACGATCACATGCCGCCCCCTTAGTGGGGGGGCGGACCCCCCCCACCTGGGGTGTTAGGGCTAGGTATGGCCACGGAGGTCAGTGACTTGTGGCCCAACCTCTCCTCTTCGGGGCAGTACTCTCGGAGAGAAGAGGCCCCATAAGGAGGACGAAGGGGGTGGTGCCCGCGGAGGGCAGAGACCCCAGGACAATAACTCTCACCTGCAATAGAACAGACAATAGTATTAACACATTCAATTTATTACAGATAAACAACTATTTTAATACCTCAAACCTAGAGGAAAAACTCAGAGTCCTTTTGTCAGACTGAGTTTTTTAAAACTGAGCTCCTGGGGCAGCAAGGGGGTGGTACCTAATTAATATGCTAATTATATTAATTTAAACTCAGTCCCTACCAATAAGACTTGAGCTAAACCCACGCTGGACTCTCCTTCCAGAGGCATTGGAGAAGGGTATGAGGCTCAAGCAGCATTTTGTGATCCTCATTCATGCCTGAATAAACATCATCATTGTGATTTCTGCCTAATTAGGGGGTTAGACTAGAAAACTCTGTTATTCTATTCTGTTCTGTTCTGTTCCGTTCCGTTCTATTCACTCTTCTCTACTCTATTCTTCCCCAATCAAGTTATTTTGTTAGAAAGAAAACCAAAAAGTATATCATATTGGATCAAAATCCTCCCCATCAAATTAGTGAATAATTAGAAGGTAGCAAAAAATTAACATTAGAATGTTTGTTTCAAGAATTTGAGGAGCCTGGAGTGAAGGACTACTAATTATTCATAAACCCAGAGTTCGTATAACATTAATTTAGGCCTACAACAGAGAGGACTGTTGTGCCACATGCTTGCCAGACAGAAAATAAGCAGCAACAGCAAAATGAATCAGCTTTTATAAATATGATCCTTGAGTAAATATAACCTTAGGACATAAATTCTTTTGTGACACTTTCTCCCTATTGTATTGGATTACCTTTATCTAATTCTACTCAGACCTTATTTTACCTTAGTTTTACCCTAGTTACTGTGCATGAGGTTCATTTTAATCATCTGTATTGTTTACTATACTATAATTTAAATGTTTCTTTTTCTTTTGCAAGTGTTATAGCTAATAAACAAACTGTGATGTTAAATGCATAAATAAATTTAAATAAAAGGCAATCATGATTATAAATAAGTTTCTTGTTGCTTTTTGCAAAGAACTAAATGCTAACTAACTTGGTCATCTCATATGTTTCAAACAGCTGGACAGATAGCCAAAAGCATACAAATTGGCTCTATCCCACTAAGAACCCGTGAGAAATCAATGGCAAAGCATGTGGCTTTTGCTACAGACAATGCTATAAATGTGAAATATCACACTATACTCAAAATGCATTTGGAATTCAAATTTTTTAAAAATAAACTAACGGAGTTGGCAATCAATAAATTGGAGGAACTGGCCCATATATTCATAGCATCTGAGTTGATCCTCTACAAGTAGGCCATCTTGGGTAGCTAATAAGTGCAAGAAATGGTGGAAAGGAAGCATGGAGGCAGGAACAATGTTTTGAAGATGTCCAATGAAGTCCTAACAAATGCTGCACTTACTGTATGTCTCTTTTTCTAGGAGAAAGAGCACATGGATTGTCTGTGAAGAGCTTTTGTTAAGAAAAATACTAATTATTATTTCCTGTTGCTTCCATTGCTTTTGAAATATTGGAGGTTTTTTGTCTCTGCTCCCCAGCCACCAAAGTAAGGTACTTTCTTGGCTACAACTTGAAGAGAGTGGGGGAGTGTAATAAATTCCTGACCCTCTCCTCTCAAGGCTGAAGCATAAGCTGAAACTCCAATTCAAAGAAGGACACACTGAAAGCAATACTGACACCAGAGATTCCTTCCAATGTCATAGTCCAAAACTTACAAATTTAGAGATATTTGTTTTGTTATAAGCTATTCGTGATGTGTCGCAATAGTAGATCTACTGGGGAGGGAGAATGGTAAAAGAGCAAGGATTATATGAGAAGCAACAGAAAGCATGGAAGGCTTAGACATAACAAGAAAGAGAGAGAGGGGGAAGGAGAGAGGGAGAGCTTGCCAAAAAAGAATTTAAAAAGATTCAGAGTTAAGCAACCAGAAAACAGAATCATGTTTTCAATTTTCCTTATCTAGAAGATAAACAATTACTTATGGTGATTATGGAGATTTGTTTCAAGAACTGTTCCAGTTAAGAACTAAATTGATTGTATTGATACAGTTGTTTGGTGCCTTCAAAGTATAAATCCTTTCCAAGTCTGAATCCACATTAGTGGAGTTGTTTCAAAATTCCATATGGGATAACATATTGCAATCTGTCAGGAGAGTAAGTCTTTTGGAAGAAGATAGAAATAAATCTAATATTTCCAGACCTGCCTCCAAAAGAGGTAAAGAGGTGTGAAGAATTTAACCAAGCACATTTCATGGCCAGATAATTATGCATGTAATAAGACTCCAGTGGAAAAAAATGATTAATGATTGGAGTGTTAATTTTTTGTTCATATAGTGTAATCTACAAAAGTTAGAAAATAGTCTTTCTTTCTTTCTCTCTCTCTTTCTTTCTTTCATTTCCTTCCTCCCTTCCCTTCCTTCCTCTTCACAGCATAGAAGGGAAAGAGATTGGAATATCTGTGATTATATGACATCGAATTGGTGTTGATTCTTGTTGATAATATCACTTCAGGTGATCCAAGACTGCCATATTCATCTATCGTGATATTGGTCATTTTTCTTTTCCCCCCTTCCCTGCCAGCTTTCATAGCATTATGGACTTCTCAAAAGTGCTTCACATAAAGTATCTATGATACTTTGAGTCTGGTTATTTGTGCCTCATGTTTTATTAGCTGCTCCTCCTCCCTTAACTATCTGTGATGTTCTCAGAGTCTTCTCCAACATCAAAGTTCAAAAGTATCAATACTCTTTCTATACTGTCTCTTCAAAGTCCAGCATTTGCTCCCATAAGGTATCATAGTGGAAACCATTGCCTATATGTTTTTGATCTTTCTCAGCATCTAAATAGCTTTCTTTGCTTTTCTACCAAGTGCAAATCTTTGGGGTATTTTCTTAACTGCTGGAGCTCTGATATTTAATAATCAAACCTAAAAAACAGAAACTACCCACCACCTCAATATCTTCCTTGTTGAGTCTAAGACTCATGGTTGTACTTGCTATCATTACCTTAGTCTTCTTTGTATTTAATCTTATTCCCGTTTTAATAATGTTCTGGATTTCAAAATGTTTCCTAATCATCTCCTTGAAATTGCCATATATACGTTCAGTTATCATACACTGGAAACTGCTTGCTATTTTTTTCTGTTTCTTCTTTCAATTTTATTTCTGTGTACTCCATCTGGTGATGTCTATGTATATAGATGTCATTTTGGTTGTTTCATGACATTGTTAGTGATGAAGAAATCATAGATTGACATAAATTGATAAGTTGCTATATTTCATATAATTTCCCCAGGTCAGTGTTGGCGAACCCATGGCATGTGTGCCACAAGTGGCACGCAGAGCCATATCTGAGGGCACAAATTTCTTTATATCAGCTCCAGCGTACATCCGCATGCTGGCCAGCTGATTTTCAGCCTTCTTTTCAGCTGATTTTCAGTTTCGCCAGGCTTCTGATTGGCCCTTTAGGCCATTTTTCATCAGCCCCAGGGTTCAGGAAAGCCTCTTGAATAAGGTGACCAGACATCCCGCTTTCCATGGGACAGTCACGCTTTTTCCTAATCTGTTCTGCATCCCACGCCTTTTCAAAAATGTCCTGATTTCTCTCTCTCTCTCTCTCCCCCTCTCTCTCTCCTCTATGGTGACTTCCTGTGTACTTCCTGTGTCTCCCAGTACTTCTTGTGTCTCTCTCAGGGTAGGCCTCGGGCTGAGGCCATACTCACAGGATGCTGCCTGTACATCGCAGAGTGGATGAGAGAGAGAAAAAAAGAGAATCTTTTTTCCCCCCTCCCCCCGGGTCAATGGTGTCCCGGTTCAGCAACTTAAAAATCTGGTCACTTTACTCTTGAAGCCTGGGGACGGCAAAAAACAGCCCAACGGGCCAACTGGAAGTTCATTTCCAAACTTCCGGTTGGTCCATTGTTCGATGTCTCCAGGTTTCAGGAGGCTATCTTGAATCCTGAAGAGAGCGAAAAACAGCCCAATGGGCCAACCGGAAGTCCAAAGGTTTCAGTGAGGCCTGTGAACATACATGGGGGAGCAGTACAGGGGGTTGTGCGCATGCATGGGGGCAGTGTGGGAGTTGTGTGCATGCATGATGGGATGGCATTGCATTATGGGTCTGGGCACATATGCACACACTATCATACATCCACACATTCTTTTGGCACCCATACCAAAAAAGTTTCACTATCACTGCCCTTGGTCATACAGTCCTTTTGTGCTTAATATTTCCAAAAATTGTGCTAATTATCATCTTTAAAGCCCTACACACCACAAGACTGGATTACTTATGGGACCACCATTTCCCAAAGACATCAGGCCACCCCACTCACTCCTACAGAGAAGGTACACTCCAGGTTTCCTGTTTTAGATCTTGTCACCTTTTGGGACTTAGGAAGCATGCCTTACCGAACAGACTGCTTCTGGTCTCTGCAGCGCTGGCTACAAAGTGAGCGAGCGAGAGGAGAGGGGAGCCCTTCAGCATGGGAAGGAAGAGGAATCAGGAAGCAGCAGCAGCAGCTGCCACCTTTTGGTCAAAGGAGCAGGAGGTTCTCTCGCCCGCCTGGGTTTCTCTCTCTGGTGCAGTGTATGGGAGGCAGCCTCTCGCCAGGTGCATGGGAGGCATGTGCTCCTCTTTGCCGCTTCAGAGTCCCTCTTTTTTTTAAAGCCTTAAAGTTTTGGATTTTTTTGATTCCCCTCACCTCCCCTTCTTCCTTTGGCAGCGACTGTCCTCCTCTTCTTCCTCCTCCTCTCACCCAAATTCCAAGGTTTTATTTCTTTCCTAATGGGTTTGCACACATTATTTGCTTTTACATTGATTCCTATGGGAAAAATGTCTTCTACTTAAGGACTTTTCTACTTAAGAACCTGGTCATGGAACGAATTAAGTTCTTAAGTAGAGGTACCACTGTATTCTCCAACACCAAAGTCAAAAAGGGTCAATACTCTTTTAATCCAACAAAGTCCAACTTCAGTTTCCATAAATATATGAGATGGATGAGAACACCATTGAATATACTGAGAAAAAATTATGGGGAAAATGAATATGGTTTAAAGATTGATATATACATTATTTTGAAAATATTGCCTATTTAGTTCTGTACAAATTAGAGAGACATTAATGGATAAAATTTTCTAGAAAGAGAAAAAATGCCTCTAACTATTCCCCCCTCCCCCCAAAGTTACAACGTCCATGTGATAAGGGTGGATTCCTTTTTTCTGATTATGAAGCATAATATTGGGCATATTTATTAACCTCTATAATACACTGAAATAAAAATGAAATGAAAAATGAAATTAATATGTTTTATTGTCATTTAAAGAGCTATTATTAGTGTCTTATAATCCTGGCAATTGTTTGTCAGGATTACAAGAAGCTAACAGGAATGCTATAATACTTCCAGTATTAAAAACAATCGGACAGATATGGATATTATTGAGAAAAATATGAAAAGTTGACCCTAATTGTTATAAGACATTGACCCTTGGCAATAATTGAAACAAACAACTTTATGAAATTGTTCTTTTCTCAAAATGTAATTTGAAAAGGGTATATCAATAATATTAATGTCATTTAAAAAAACAAATTTAATTTACCAAATACAGGAATTTAATACATTCCTTCTTTTGCTTGAGTGTTTAACAACCTCTTGAAAGTCTAGCTGCTTTGAATTAGGAAATATTCTTCTAACTGCTAAACCAACAACCCAATATTACAAAAAAGAAATTAGAGGGAATTGGAATAACACACACACACACAGATACACATTCACACACGTACGCATGTATGCATGTATGTATGCATGTATGTGTGTGTGTGTGTGTGTGTGTGTGTGTATGTATATGTATATGCATATACACTTAGACATAAATATATACCTTAAAACAGATGATATAGAACAACCAGTTGGTCACATAGCAGGCATATCAGGGATACAGATTAGCTACAAGTACCTTGATATTTCACAATCACATAGGAACCATGAGGAGGCAATAAGGAAGATAGCAGTATACAAGTATCGTATAGGACAAGTTCCAAAAAGCCTGCTCAATGGGAAGAATGCCATGCCATCAACTTACACCTATACACCAGGAGTGGGTTTTAGCTTACCTCGCTGCCAGTTCGCTTCCTCCCATGCCATGTGGGCGCATCTCATGGGTGCAAGCACGCTTTGTGCACGCATGCATGTGTAATGCCAAAAAAATCAGAAAAAAATAAAATTTAAAAATTTAAAAAGCCAAAAACAATATGGAGACCTCATGCACATTGCCAGAAGCTCAGTTTCTGCACATGCTCAGAAGAAAATAAAAATTAAAAATATCTGTACTTTTTTTAATTTAAAAAAAGATGGCGGCGCCCATTGACCAGCACTGACCAAACGGGTTCAATGATGTCATCATGATGTCACCTGCAGGTTGCTACTGGTACTGCTATACACCCTACCAGTCACCATATGCTGATGTGGAAGTTGCTGATGTGAAGGCCCAGAAGCTCCTTGCAATGAATGGAGGAGTTTTCCATCCCATAGCCAACACTTAGAGACTGTACACCAATTGAAAAGAGAGCTGGTTGAATCTAATGTCAAAAATATTGTCCTATATGAAATCCAGAGCATCCAGAAGCACATAAGTAAGATGGCACACAAAGATGAATCGCTAAGAGAATGCCTGAGGCAGCAGCAGACTTTATTTATTGATTTGATTTGATTTGATTTGAATGCCACCCCTCTCCGAAGACTCGGGGCGGCTTGCAACATAACAGTGCTCCAATGCATTACAAATCCAATAGTAGAAAAATAAAATCAATTTAAAAAACCTTAATAACATAGTAAAATCCCTAACTATACAATCATACACATTCAACCTAATCCGTCATACAGTAAGGCTGAAAACGTAACAAAAAAGTGTGGAGAGGATGGTAATTATCCCCACACCTGGTGACAAAGGTGGGTCTTCAACATTTTATGGAAGGCGAGGAGGGTAGGGGCTGTTCGAATCTCTGGAGGGAGTTGATTCCAGAGGGCCAGGGCCGCCACAGAGAAGGCTCTTCCCCTGGGTCCCGCCAGATGATATTGTTTAGTCGACGGGACCCGGAGAAAGCCAACTCTGTGGGACCTAATCGGCCGCTGGGATTCGTGTGGCAGAAGGCGGTCCCAATATTCTGGTCCGATGCCATGTAGGGTTTTATAGAAGTGTCATGGCAAAACCCTTAACCATCAACATATAATTGAGTTGGCTGACACTGAGAAATCCTACCAGTGGCTGGAAAGAGATGGACTAAAAGACAGCACTGAGGTATTGATCAAAGGAGCATAAAAAGAAGCTGTAAGCTCGAAGGCCCCTTCATAAAAGCAGAGAAATCTGCATAGACAGTACAACACACAGTGGGAAAAGACGCATCTAGGAACAGAATATACTAAATGACAGAACCAAGTAGCTGGCATTGTGCACAGAAATAGCTGCAGTGTATATGTTATACCCTTGCAAGTGCAGATTGGAGATTCCACAGAAGATTGTGAAGAATAACAGGGCTAAGATCTTGTGGGGCTTTCAGATTTAAACAGGCAGACAAATATTGTGGTAGTAGACAAGAACCCGAAGACAGCAGTGATGCCAAGTGATTGCAACATCAGGAAGGAGTATGAGAAGCTGGAGAAGTACCATGGCCTGAAGGAATAACTAGAGAGGATGAGGAAATTAATTAAAGACCAAAGAATTCCAATAGTGGTAGTAGCATTTTGGACTATGACTTCTAAACTGGGAGAGTGGCTCCAACACATTCCAGGAATGACATTAGAGCTCTCTGTCCAGAAGAGTGATGTGCTAGGAACATCTAAGATACTGCACAGAAACTTTAAACTCCAAGAAGCCTGACAGAAGACCAAAAACTGAGGAACACACATATCACCCATAGGTGTGAGAAGGGAATTATTTTAAAAAAAACAAAACACAATGGAATTACTGGATTCTTCAAGATATATTTTAAAAACTGATTATCTTTTTTATAATGCTGATATAATAATTTAAAGGAATTTTTATGAACATATTATGGTGAGCCATGTGACAGGGGAAATTACAATTTAAGGACATGAATGTATTGTTGTGGTGTATGATATATAGCTGTACATATTCAGGAGTAGGCTACTGCCCAGATGGGGAGGAATGCAGTGGGGTAGCGAAAATGGAGCTCCACACCAGAGAACCCAATTTGCACTGAAAGATGTTGAAAGAAAATGCAGGGTGTCCTGCATAAGCCACGCCCACAGTGTGGTAGTAAAAACTTTGGTAGCCATTCACTGGATATACTATTGTATTTGGACCATTGCAAAAAACAAAAACAGAGATTTGTATTCTTGGACAGGTGCTTATACAGTGGTACCTCGACATACGAGTTTAATTTGTTCCAGACCCGAGCTTGTAAGTCAATCAACTCGCATCTCGAACGAATGCCTTTAGACTTTGTTTTTCGCACCAAGATAACCAGAAGCAAGGAGATTCTTGTGCCACCTAGCGGAAGCTCGGCTCGTATCCCGAATTTGAGCTCGGGTGTCGAACAGAAATTTCGCTTGCGTCGCGGTTTGTAACTTGGAATACTCGCATGTGGAGCAGCTCATATCTAGAGGTACTACTGTATATCAGATTTTAAAAGTTGGATTATACATGCAATAATATATATGTAATTTTACATATGATCACATGTTTAACTATATAGGAGAGTGGAGAAATATTATGGCATTATTATAGTTCTTTTATTATATTATCTGTTTTCAACTTTTATTTACTTTTCCTTTTTATCTTGTCTTCTGACTTAAGTACATGACATCTTAAAATACTTTGGAATGAAATTAGTAAGTTTTCACTTTTCATTTCTCGTAATCTTCAGAACATTCAATAAAATATATATATTAAAAGGTGTCTCTATAGATAGTGGGGAAAGCGATGTCCCACTAAACATATGCTCTCTTTATAACTTTTCTAAAATGAATGCAGGTTCAGTTCAATCAAACTCACTGTGACAGTTTATATTAAAAGGCAACGCTTCTTTGGGTGCATTGTGCCCATGAACCTCAGCATACAAGCAATTATTCTTCCTTGTTGCTTAGCTACAGCATCCTAACTCTTTGGTCTCATGACATCTGAAATCTGTTTGGTAGCTTTTGAAGCTGTTCTAACCAGAAATTCCTAACAGTCCATTCTAAAGGAGTTTGACACCTTTTTCTCCCATCACTGTTGACACAGTACTTTTAAATAGGGTGCCACACTGCTCCTTTTGCCACAGACCATAACAATTTGCACTTATGGAGTGTAACACATTCTTCTGGTATGCAACCAAAGCAGTTCCACTACATCCAGTGGTTGCTTGCTGCTGGTTCGGACTGGTTTACTCATACTGGTGGCGGAAATTAGCCCCCACTCACTAAATCAGTAGTGATGGCTAGCTGGCGACACCCTGAAACTGATCCTCTAGTTGCCCCTCCTTGAAAGTGGCTTGCAAAGAACCCTCTGCACATGCGCAGAGGTTTTTGTGTTGTGATACAGGCACGCGTGTGAGAAAAGTGAGCACACATGCAAAATGCACACTTTTGATGCGATGCCAACCAGTAGGGAAGGTAAGTACAGTGGTACCTATACCTATGAACGTCTCTACTTATGAACTTTTCTAGATAAGAACTGAGTGTTCAAGATTTTTTTGCCTCTTCTCAAGAACCATTTTCCACTTACAAACCCAAGCCTACGAAACTCTAACTGGAAAAGGCAGGGAGAAGCCTCTGTGGGGCCTCTCTAGGAATCTCCTGGGAGGAAACAGGGCCAGAAAAGGCAGGGAGAAGCTTCCATGGGCCTCTCTAGGAATCTCCTGGAAGGAAACAGGGCCTCCACCCTCCCTGTGGTTTCCCCAATCACATGCATTGTTTGCTTTTACATTGATTCCTATGGGAAAAATTGCTTCTTCTTACAAATTTTTCTACTTAAGAACCTGGTCACGGAATGAATTAAGTTCATAAGTAGAGGTACCACTGTAGAACCGATCCCTGATCCAGCTACAGTATCACAGACTCCTTTCAAAGAGTCTATTTAACAGGTACAGTTCCTTGGCTTCTCCCCCCTACCCAGAATGCATAGTGTAGTAGCAGAATTACCAATCGCACAACTGCATATTGCCAATATTGCTTAGATTTACAAAGAAAATCATTTCTAGCCCTCTGCAAGTGGTTTATGGAGTCAGAAACAGCTTGTCCTATATTTCCTGCCGCACGAATCCCAGCGACCGATTAGGTCCCACAGAGTGGGCCTTCTCCAGGTCCCGTCAACTAAACAATGTCGGTTGGCGGGCCCCAGGGGAAGAACCTTCTCTGTGGTGGCCCCGACTCTCTGGAACCAACTCCCCCCGGAGATTAGAACTGCCCCTACTCTCCCTACCTTCCGTAAAGTTCTTAAAACCCACCTTTGCCGTCAGGCATGGGGGAACTGAAACATCTCCCCCGGGCATGTACAATTTATGTTTGGTATGTTTGTGTGTGTGCTTGTTAGTACTGTATATTGGGGTTCTTTTTAATAACTTTTTTAAATATTTAAATTTATTTGAATCTATTTGGATTTGTACGATCTGTTTATGCCTTGTTGTGAGCCGCCCTGAGTTCGCGGAGAGGGGCGGCATATAAATCTAAATAATAAATAAATAAATAAATAAATAAATAAATTTATGAGAAAACAGATTGATCAACGTCTTTTAAATCAGGGGTCCCCAACCCATGGGCCGCAGCCCATTAAGGATCTGTGGGCTTTTACAAACTGGTCCTTGCAAGCAGCGGCTGAACAAGAAGAAGCTTTGTTCATCTGTGTGTGCGTGGGATCTAGGTTGCACATGAAACCATCCCCCTCCCCCAGTCTGTGGAAGACAAGTTTTCTTTTGAAAGCGGTCCCTGGTGCCAGAAAGGTTGGAGATTGCTGTTCTACATAGAATAGGTCAAAGAAGCAGTCACAGCAGATCAGGCTTTACATCTTCCGCTTTCTGCTGATGCCAAAGGTGGAAGCCTCTCCCAGCTGTTCCTGAGCAAGAACTGTGGGTTACGAATGAGAGGGAATCTATGAAACGGCTGGGAAAATAAAACCTGCTTTTCCAGTTACAGGAAATGAGAATAGAGGAAGCAAAGGGGAAGTCACAGCTCTTCCACATTTTTAATTATACATGTCACAATTTGATGTCTTCCAGTTGCACTGGAGATTACATCTCCCAGAATTCCCCAGTGGGGAATCCCCCTTACCCCTGACCTGCACAATAGGACAGCGTCGCATAAATTGTGAATTAGGCATCCGGAAAGAGAGAGGGAGACTTTTCATGTGGCTTTGTTCATTGAATGAACGTAATTGACATTGTAGCATGCCTACAAATACATTCTCTAGAGATGCATTATTTTGCAGTTGGTGAGAGAAGAATGCTTTGTGAGCAAAGACCACTCTCAGGATTCTGGTGCGAAGGAGGAACAGGGCATAAACCTGACAGCATGCCTAGCAACTATTTCTCCTCCTTCATATTAAGTTATTCCGTGTCAGTGAAGGATGAGGGAAATGCATTTTCTAAGGCTGAGTAAATCTAACCTTAGGGAGTTTTATTAATCAGAAATAGGTAATACATTTAGTTGACAAGATCTAAATGTAAATTAAGGGTCTCTGAATACGCTATTAAGCATTTCATTCAGCAGCATAAATTTTTCTTGGTAGTTGATTTGCCATAAAACTAAAGAACCCACAGAAGGAGAAACAGGGAGAAAGGAAAGGAGCAGTAATTGGGAGGGGAATGAATCCGTAGCCATGGAGACTGTCCCTTGAAGGAAGTCTTCCTTTCACAAAGGATGATTTCTCTTGATGTTGCTTTTGCAAAGAGCTGACAGAAATCGTTCCATGAGGGTGCTTTAACAAAAGATGCAGAAGCTTGTATAACCATGACAGCATATGTAAACATGTACTCAAAGTATGCTGTTTTTCAACAGACAGTGCCTTCCAATCTGGACTATAATAATATGTAATCTAGTCAAGAGTATCCAGTTTTCAGCTGTGTACTCACTGACATACTTTTTTTGTATCCAGTAATAAAATCATAATGATAATTATCTAGAAATGGACAGCCTGCCCATATCATTAGAACAATCATTGTAAACCCAATGGCTCACAGGCCTATTCTGATCTGCACCAAAGTGTAATTCCACCCCTCTCTAGAAACAACGGAAGACAAAGTAAAATTCTACTCTCTTTCTCCCAGTCCATTACTCCATCTTCTTTTCCTCCTAGTCCTTCTTGATAGTTCTGGCAAATAATATCAACAGGGATAAATATCATATTTTCATTGTGGACATTGTCCATGCTGAAAGAAATATTCCCCCAATACGACTATATCTTTTCTTCTATAGTTGTGCAGGACCACGCAAAAATTACGGAAACTGTGGGACCTACTTTCCCCTTTCTTCTGTCACTAAGAGGCATACACACACACACACACACACACACACACACGTGTGTGTGTGTAGATTAGATAGAAATTAATTAATTAATTAATTAATTAACTAATTTCCCGAACCAGAGACACTTTTTCAGTGATAAGTAGCTTGTCAATGACTATTACAATTTCCCCATGATTGGCCATATGAACCATTCATAGTTACAATTGTCGGAAGGATCTTATTGATATCAGACTCCAACTGGGGGATGGGGATGAATCTAGCTTGCTGTGATAACTGGACATCATGAAGCACTGGGGTAGTGAAAATTAACTGCATGCAGGGGTGCCTTTCCCAAACCAGGGGGGGAACGCAGCGGGATAGCGAAAATGGAGCTTTACCCCAGAGCACCCAATTTGCACTGAAAGATATTGAAACAAAATGCATAAGCCACAGCCACAGTGTGGTAGTAAAAAATTTGGGAGCCCATCACTGACTGCATGTATAAGGGGACTGTAAAAATCCTCTCTTTTTTTTAAGGCAGTCTGCCCCAGCCACATGGAATCCTTTAAATGGAAGACCAACATAATTGAAGAGGACAAAGTTGTGGAAATCTATCAGAAAATATATCCATACATTATGGAATTATTTTGGTTTTTAGCAGGTAATTACAATTGCTAAACTAATTTCCTTTTTTATTTTTCCTAAAAAGAAAAAAAAGGCTTATACAGTATACACAGAATCTTCTTATCTATTCTTCCACATAATAAAAAAGCACCAGTTATAATGTTATGCCCACCACCACCACCACCACCACCACCACCAATCCAGTAGTTCTGATATCCAGAATACAGTTTGGGATAAGATGCATTTATATCTCTGGTACTACATTTTTTAATTTTTCACTGTGTTTGGCTGTCTGTACTTATGGAGAAGCTTTGTAGGTCAAACCATTCACATTAGGACTTCTTTCTTTGTAGCCTAACCTCCTTTTGAAGAAATGCTTAGCTTCTTGGGATAACTCTGCTTATTGAAAAAGTCAGGAGAAGCGCTTATATTATGGCTGGTTGAAGCATCCCCCTTTTCCATTTTATGAACACATACAATATGAAATAATACTTCGACAATGCACAAAGAATTTGTCATTCCCTTCTGAATACAATCTGAGTGTTGGAGAACCAGCCCAATGCCCCTGGTCTTTGACACAGCACCATGCAACCACATATATTGTGCAAAACCGCACATTCTTTTGGAGATAGGGAATATCTTGACAGCACAGAATAATTAGAAGCGTCTTTATATGCAAATCAGAGGGAAGAAGCTGAACAAAGAAAATCATTCACAAAAGAGTCAAGAAAAAGGAGCAGAAAGGAAAGACAAAACGAAATAATTTAGGAAATGTGTTCATTTTCCACTGGTTTGTCAGTACTTTTTTATAAAAAGAATGCAAATGGACTAATGGAAAAAAGCTACTGCAATAAAACTCAGGAGAATGCAGGTTTATAGCATTATCAACTCATGGTCACATTAGCCTTATCAATGTCTGCAGGCTGCATTTGTGTTGCTAAACAACTATCTTCTGAGATTTTTATGCCCATTCAAAATTTTGATGATTTTCTGAGATTGTTTTTTAAAATATAAAAAATATTACTTCGCAGATTAAAGGACAGGATTAATAATTACCCCAAAGGATAGGATAGGATAGGGCAGGACAGGATAGGACTAGAATAGAATAAGAGCTGGAAGGGATCTTGGAGATCTCCTAGTCCAGTCCCCTGCTCAAGCAGGAGAACCTATACTATTTCAGATAAGTAGCAGTCTAGTCTCTTAAAAACCACTAATGATGGAGCGCCCACAATTTCTGAAGGCAAGCTATTCCATTGGTTAATTGTCCTCACTGTTAGGAAGTTTCTCCTTAATTGCAGTTTGCTTCTCTCTTTGGTTATTTCAACCATTGTTTCTTGTCCTGCCCTCTAGTACCTTGTAGAATAATTTGACTCCCCTCAAATACAGCATATTGGTATCATGTCACCACTAATTCTTTTTTTCAGACCAGCCAAACCCAAATCCCACAGCCATTTCTTCATATGATCCAGGCCTTTGATCATCTTAGTTGCTCTTCTCTGAACTTTATCCAAGGTCTCAACATCTTTTTTGTAATATGGTGACCAAAATTGGTTGCAATATTTCAGGCGTAGTCTCAGTAGAGTTTTATATAGCAGTACTCACACTGATATTGATTCTATGCCTCTGGGATTGCATTAGCTTTTTTGGCTGGTGCTGTACACTGCTGGCTCATATTCAAGTGATCATCCACAAGGACTCCAAGGTCCCTCTCACAGTTATTGCTTTTGAGCCGGCTCTCGCCTTATCTGGGCTTAGACAGAGTTTGTACAGTCCATGATTATCATAACCAGGGGAGGACTCTGATTCCCGCCACTATTGGTGTGCTGCATGGAGGGGTGGGCAGCAGGCAGGATGGGGCAGAAACGCAGTTCCACTGGCAGAAATGAAGCTGCATGCCCAGCTCCAGATGACTGGTAGCAGTCACTTCCGGGATTATCGGTCTTGGCAGGGCTCTCCTTTTTTTCCCAGCTGCTGCGTCTGTGCTCCTTACTTTTTTCCTCTTTCCTCCTTCCTGGCCTTGGACGAGCTTCCATCTCTCCTGCCCGGCTCCCCCCTAGCCTTACGCAGCCACCTCCCGAGGCCAGGAAGGAGAAAAGAGGAAAAAACGAGGAGCGCGCAGCAGCAGTAGCAGCAGGGGAAAAAAGGAGAGCTGAGCCAAGCTGAGCCACACCAAAGCGGTCTGGGCTGCGGTCTTTTTCCCCTTGTGAAGCCCTCACTCTGCCCGCAGCTGAGATGAAAAGGCATTGTGTGGCAATAATAACTTTGTAACTCTCCCTCGGCTTTCCAATATTTTTAAATCCCCCTTCCCATTCTCCTCAGAAAGCGGCAGGGAGACCAGCACTGGCAGGCATTTCAGGGGGCCCTTTTCCTCCCCCCCTCTTTTCTCAACAGCTGATCGGCACCTGTTCGCCTAGCTATCTAGTCTGAGGCAGGGGGTGACCCAGGAAGGAGAGCATGGGAAACACGAAGCAAATTGTCACCCCAGCGAGTGACACTGGTGAGGTTGAAAGTCGAGGTCTTAACAGTTCACTTGAATGATGATGATTGTTCAAGCCACTCCCACCTGGTCACATGGCCAGCAAGCTACACCTACCCAGTCACATTACCATCTAGCCACACCCACAAAATAAGCCACACCTACAGTGTGACAGTAAACATTTTGGCTGCTCATTACTGGCTGCATGTGCAGCTTTGGTTATCTTGAGTGCGTGTGCGCACAGCCCATTGTGTTTTTGCTTCTGCACATGACCAGGAAGCAAAATCTCTCAAGAATTTGCGCACGAGAGAGATTTCACTGATTTTTTTTCTTAAGTGCAAGTGCAGAAAAAAAATCACAAACATCGCACCTGTGTGTCCCCTCACAAGATTTTGCTTCCTGCGCATGCTCAGAAGCAAAAATATATTTGCATGTGAGCATGTGTGAGCAAGATAATTGAAGCTGCCCATGCAGCGATCACTATCGGTGCACTGTCCTTTACCGTACCGGTAGCAACCCACTACTGATCATAACATACCATTCAACATACAGTATCTAGGCTTGATATAATACTAAGTGACCGAAAGTGACTTGGCATAACTACATCTACAGAAAGTTACTTGGCATAGCTACATCTACAGATGAGAGATTCTTTATTAGAGACACAATTTTCTTTGCCCTATTTTACTCCTTTAGTGTCCTACTTTGTGTTCTCTCCTTCTTCAATTAGCAGTATGTGGCTTATAACTGTAATATGAATAAATTAAGACCAAGAAATAAATCGGATATGTGGGAAAGAATATAGAAGCTGGAGGAACCAGAAATGTGTTTGGGACTGTTGTATTGAGAGCCATATCAAAAACAGTTGTATTGAGAGCCATATCTTAACCTAAAAGGTTTGTCCATCCTACTTACTGCCATAAAATAGACAAAACCAGTATCAAACAAATTCAACTTTAAATATCTAAGAATAACTTTTCAATTTTCCCTATTTTACAATGAGATATTAAAAGCAATAATAAACTAGACACATTGGATTGTCAACCCATTCTTGCATTCTGAAGACAGTGGAGCCAGCAACTATGTTCCTGCAGCTATGAATATCTTGAGAATTAAAATAGGTAATTAGTTTTAGCTCCAAAATTTATTTAATAAAGAACACTGTCCTAAAGATTGA
This sequence comes from Erythrolamprus reginae, assembly GCF_031021105.1. Taxonomy (NCBI): domain Eukaryota; kingdom Metazoa; phylum Chordata; class Lepidosauria; order Squamata; family Dipsadidae; genus Erythrolamprus; species Erythrolamprus reginae. Next base: position 238,031,842 of record NC_091950.1, read on the forward strand.
TTGCATCAAAATTTACTGAAATCAGTCTTTTATTTGGAATTAAGGCTTCTATAGAGGCTCAAATAAGATATTGCCATATTAAGTTTTGGGCCAAACTAATTTTCACAAAGAATTATTGTACCACTCTGACTTTCCTGGATATTTTTTTTATATATTTAGTTAAGGGGTAATGCATTAACATCAACAATTTTTCTAAGTATCGTCCCAGTGGCCAAATGACTCTCTCTTCATCGTTTTTGTAGGTTTTGTGTGGTGGAATACCTTTTATCCCCAAAAGTTCTCAAATATGTAGAATCTTTCTCTTTGGTGAGATTTAATTGTCTGCCTTTTAAGGTGTCTGAAAGAAACACATTATCTAATCCAGAATCAATTATTCCTTCGTCAATTGGGAGTTATTGAATTTATTATCTACCTTTTATTGTGCTGCCCTTTTTATGTAGTGTGATGTATAGATTTATTAACTCCCCTGTTGTTAGGCTGTTCTGATCTTATGAGGTGGAAACTTACCTGGATCAGATATCGAAACATCAAGCTAAATAGACTTATAACTATGGCCATTATGAGAATATAATTTTTTAAACTATTACATATTGTTACAAATACTTTACGTGCTTATTTTCCTCAAAAAAGGTGGGAGGGGGGGACAAGAAGAATCAATAGCAAATGTTCTGTTTTATTTAGTGTTCTGTTTTTATTTTGCTTATGTTTATAGTTTCTCTATTTCATATAACATTTTTATCTTTTTAATTGATTTATTTCCTTCATCTCTATAGCTTTATTATTATTTGGTCTCAGAGTGTAAATAAAATTATTTCTCATTATTATGATTACAATTTATCAATCTATGCTCCCAATTTGGAGTTTCCCTCCTTACTTTACCTTATTTGCTAGAACCTTTCTGCTGATGTTACTTTATTTCCCAATCTTTTACTCTTTGTTTCCAATCCATTTCACTGTGGTTTGTACCTCGGGGCCCCCTGTTTCTGATCCTGCTTCTTGGACCTCTCAACCTCCTGCCTTCTATGTCTTATGCTTTTGATTACTCAGTCAGCTTGTATCAAGCTGTTCTGTTCTGTACAAAGACTGGTTTCTGAATATTGATCTGGACAAAGCAGGACAATAATGTTCTGTGACTGAAAGTAAAATTACCATACGACTTCTGAAGTTTGAACAGCTTTCACTTGAAGTTGGACAAACTGCATTATTTTTCCCCATTACTTCCTTTTGGAAAAATACAATTGCTATTATGTATTGAAATCTCAGGTATATACCAAAGGTGGGTCCCTCCCAGTTCAGACCAGTTTGCCTGAACCAGTAGCGACCCGCTGGTGATGTCACAATGATGTCACGGAACCAGTTCGGTGAGTGCCGGTCTGCCATCTTTAAAAAAAAAAGTTTGAATTTTTTAAAATTTGATTTTTTTCCCCTGAGCAAGTGCAGAAGCCGAGTTTTGGCACTGTGCATGTTGTCACCACCTTGTTTTGGTCCTACCCCCCGGATTTTCTGGGCCTGCGCCTGAATGCACATGCAGAACACTCATGTGCCCACAAGATGCAGGAGGAAGTGAACTGACAGTGAAGTAAGTTAGAGCCAACCCCAAATGTATACTTGCTTTCTTATACTGGTAACCTGCATCATAAAACACTGTGCAATAAACATACAATCATAGAAGATTGACAGCGAAAAATGACATCATGATCCATCTAGTCTGCCCTTATACTATTTCCTGTATTTTATCTTAGGATGGAACTATGTTTATCCCGGGCATGTCTGCTGGAAGTTTGTTCCAAGGATCTACTACTCTTTCAGTAAAGTAATATTTTCTCACATTGCTTTTGATCTTTTCCCCAACTAATCTCAGCTTGTGCCCCCTTGTTTTTGTGCTCACTTTCCTATTAAAAACACTTCCCTTCTGAACTTTATTTAACCCTCTAACATATTCAAATGTTTCGATCATGCCCACCCTTTCCCTTCTGTCCTCCAGACTATACAGATTGAGTTCATTAAGTCTTTCCTGATAAGTGTTATGCTTAAGACCTTCCACCATTTTTGTAGCCCGTCTTTGGACCCGTTCAATTTTGTCAATATCTTTTTGTAGGTAAAGTCTCCAGAACTGAACACAGTATTCCAAATGTGGTCTCACCAGCGCTGTATAGAGCAGGATCACAATCTCCCTCTTCCTGCTTGTTATACCTCTAGCTATGCAGCCAAGCATGCTACTCGCTTTCCCTACCATCTGACCACACTGTTCACCCATTTTGAGACTGTCAGAAATCACTACCCCTAAATAAATACTAAATATTAATATTTATTAAATAAATAAAGAATAAAAAACAGAGGAATCATAATGTAGTGCACTGATATGCAGAATCCAAAAGAAAGTAAGGCCTGGTAGAGACATATATAGCTAGATCCAAATGAATACATTTTGCAGTTGACATGCACAAAAGGGCTTGACAATGGGCTGCATGTATTCATCAGTTGCTTGTTTTGAAGAAATGTAAAGCAAAGCTTTGTTCCTTTTACTAAGACATTTAACCATTTCTAAAACAACCACCCATAACTGATCCATGGCTGGCTTCTCCCACTATAATTCTAAATATTATTTCAGAAACTGGAAAATAAAAATAACCCTTATGTCCTATGTGATTTTGATTACACAGTATCTGGCGGGCATATTAATTTCCCATGTAGGCATTTAGATAAAAACCAATACTCCAATACTATGCTCTAATTAGAAGAGGCATTTTTCATCCTCTTCTTTAAATCTCTGGTTTGTTTTCAGCTGAAGGGATTGGATACTGTAGCCTAGAGGATAATTCTCTGCCTTACAAGGCAAAGGTTGCAGGTTCAAGTCCCAGTGGGTATGGCTTGCTAATGAGGCCAAAATAAGGCCGAAATAGATCTATCCTAGTCTCCCTTAATTTTCAAATTCAGCAAAAAAACATGTGACATATATATATATAAATCAATAAAAACGAGGGAAGGTAAATAGATTATATAAGAACAAAGCTTACTAAAGAAGAATCAAAATGGTTTTTTTTTTTTGAAAGGTTAGATCTATCTCATTAGCAGTTTAGGATTCTTTAAAAATGTTAACAATGATATGTAAACATTACAGCAGTAAATTGCACTTGCATATTCAAAAGTTTTTTGATGAAGTCCCTCATGAAAGTTGGCTTGAGCAAATTTAACAGTCATGAGATCAATGGACATATCCCATCACCTGATTCTTGGTTAAAGAACAAAGTGTAGAAATAATTGGATGCTTCTTATAGTAGAGAGAGATGCACAGTTAGGCTTTCTTAAGAAGCTGTATTAGGACAAACACATTTTAATAACTATATTAATGACTTCGAGTTAGGAATAAACAATAAGGTTTCCTAGTGTCATCACACAACTCAGAATACTATAGAGATTTTAAAAAGGATCCCTCTACTGTCTAAGGATGCGTTGGGTGCAAATAATCAGGAGCATTCGCTGAGTTCAAAGCACAGTAGAGTTTATGATTGCTACCTATATACAAGAATCTGATCAGCTAATGGTTAAAGCTAAATTAGCACTAGGTAAGGGTCAATGGAATTCATAACAATGTTGTCTGAGACAACTAAGGGAGGCAGAGAAAGGAAATGTTGGGAAGACTGGCATTATGATTATGATTATTATTATTATTATTATTATTATTATTATTATTATTATTTAGATTTGTATTTGTATAATCCAGCAAGCATTGAGAAAGGAAGGAAATACACCAGCTCTGTCCTACTGTGAGATCTTTCTAGATTTTGTTTAGAACAACCAAAATACTTCAAATTTCTGCAATGATATATTTATTGGGGATTAAAATAAATACCAACAACACATGATTTTCCATTTGGGACACATCCCCCAAAACATGGGCTAAATGAAATGGTAACACCCCCCCCCCCGTTAAATTACAAATTTAGATCATTATCATTAGATCATATTTTTATTGTCAATTAATTTCGCCTGAGTGACTATTATTAACACAATTATGTTCTGATCTTGCATTCATGTCTGACGCACAACCATAACCATTAAATAAAATAAGCACCATATCTTTCAGAAATGCCCGACCGGCGGTTTAAACCGCTGGCCGAAATTGCCCCCAGAGCAGGGGGACGCTGCATGGAGCCCCGAACTTCCGGTTTCGGGCGAAATCGGAAGTTCGGCTTTTGGCAGCGCACCAGAAAGGTGCGCTGCCTTATGGGTGCAGGGAGAGGTCCTGGATAGCCCTATTTAAGGGCGATCCGAATAGGACCTCCTCCTTGCTTTCTGCTGCCCCTGCAGCGAACACCCACCCGCCCTCTGCTATTAACAGTGTGTCCTTAGGAGGCACTTCGGGGCCGAATAGGAATTTTTTGCGGCCTCCCCTTTAGAGGTGGCCGTTTTTTCACCTATTCCACACTGACGGTGCGGACTGGATTGGTTAGAGGGTGCTGCACACTTAGATGTCAGTATAGGCCTCCCTTTGGTCATTGGGGTTTGGCAGGTTAGGGGTGGAAATGGGCAATTAGAAGCGACTGTGCATGCTCCTTTGGTCGTCCAGACCCTTATCTCTTGCAAGCTTTTTCATTGATACTCTCTCCAAAGGTTTTTTTCCAGCCATAAGTCTTTGCAGGCTTTTTTTCATTGCTGTTTGCTTCAAAGAGGGTTTTTTTAAGCTCTAACCAGAGGATAAAATAATGTGCTAAAGATGACCAGACTAAGATTAATACCTGGTAGGCAGATTTCCCCTTCCCCCCTATTTTCCTCTCCAAAAACGAAGGTGTGTCTTATACTTTGGTACATCTTATACTCTGAAAAATATGATATCTGCCACAATTTTGAATAAATGTTGGTCTTTGCCTTTTTTCTCCTTATAACAATACCGGTATATTAAAGAATACATTTAAAATGTTGAAAATGTGCATTACCCCAGTTAGAAATCAATAATATTTTTACATTGATAACTGCTATTTAAATACTATTTTTAAAAAAAATTAAAAAGTTGATATTTAATGTAGGCTCAAGTCTCAACCCCCCCCCCCCCCTATTTTTTAGCCTCTTTGTACCTTGGGTATTTATTAAGTCTTTATATTTTGTCAATTAAGCAGTGGAATTGAAAAGGGCACCATTTTGGGGCTGCTCTTTTAGGACATCTACGGAGAGGGGCGGCATATAAATCCAATAAGTAAGTAAGTAAGTAAGTAAGTAAGTAAGTAAGTAAGTAAGTAAGTAAGTAAGTAAGTAAGTAAGTAAGTAAGTAAGTAAGTAAGTAAACAAACAAACAAACAAACAAACAAACAAACAAGTTAAATGGATGGAGAACTCAAATACATTTACTCTTTTCCAACAAACTTGATCCAAAGAGATTCCAAGGAACTATTCTGCTTGTTGGTTTCTTGGTCTGTTGCTGTAGTTGACAGTTCTGTTTTCTGAGAGCCATTTTCAGTCTGCCCAGGTCAATAATGTAATTGTTTTTCTAAAGAGCCTTAAAGAGAACTATCTTGTAGTTACATTTCAGTCTGGAATTTTTCTAAGATGTACAGCAGGGTTTGAAATCAATGTAAAATAATGTTCTATATTTAATGAGTGAGATCAGGGAAAATATATGGAAAAGTTGAGCCTGGAAAACATCATTATTTGGCTTCCTGGCTCAAGGTATACGTAATCTCTTTAAAGTCTACAAACTTCCCATGGTGTCAAAGAGGGATTTAAAAGATTTTTGAAAGATTCTGAGCAGCTGAAAAAGCTTGGGGAGCTACCAGTAATATAGAAATACTTTATGCAATAAATGTATGTTAGTCATCAGCTTAGCCAGAGTCCACATAAATCACAGTTGAAAAACAGCAGGCCAAATTCCCTCCTCCCTCTTCTGTGATTGTGTCCCTCTGGAACAATTAAGCTGTTCACTGAAAATATCTGAATTGGCTCCTTTCCAGTGGCACAGGGGAGAGGATACAAAAGGAATATTACCCTGAGTTTGTTGATTGAAAACAGAAAGAGGAAATATACCTACTTACTGTCTTTCAACAAAATGAAAAGGGTTATTTCAGTTAGCCTGTTGTTCTTCTGAGATAATTTCCCATCTGCATCAGAGAAACAACTAGAACAACTTTTACACATACAAACTGGGCAAAAACACTCTCAACAGCAGTGAAGGTGAGAGAGATCTTGGAGTCTTAGTGGATAAATTAAACATGAGCCAACAATGTGCAGCGGCGGCTTAAAAAGCCAATACAATCTAATCTGCATAAACAGAGGAATACACTCCAAGACAAGGGAGATGCTAAAATCACTCTAATGCTCTAGTTAGACCACATCTAGAGTACTGCATTCAGCTTTGGTCACTACACTACAAGACATTGATACTCTAGAAAAAGTGCAGAAGAGAGCAACCAAAATGATAAAGGCAGTAGAAATTAAAACATACGTGGAAAGGTTGCAGGAATTGGGCATGTCCAAGGCGAGATCCAACCTGGAAATAAGGAGGAACTTTCTGACTGTGAGAGCGATCAACTAATGTAAAGCTTGCCTGCAGAGGTGGTGAATGCTCCAACACTAGTGACCTTCAAGAAAAGACTGGACTGCTATTGAACTAGCATGAGGTAGGGTTTCCTGCACCAGCAGGGGGTTGGATTAGATGACCTGCAAGGTCCTTTCCAGCTCTAATAATAAATAAACTTTTATGAAAATTAAAATAGAAACTGCCCTATAAAGAAAGTTTTTGCAAATGTTATTTCTTGTGCATTTGTAAAAGGGGAATGTCCCTATTTGATCAGATGATTAGGTACATTGACTACAACAGTATGTAGGAGCCTAGGCAAAGAGATGCTGTTAAGAAACAGTCCAGTAAGAGATAGCATAGCCCTTAGGCTCAGAAAAGACTCCATAATTTCTCCGGCTATAAAAGAGGCAGGAAAATAAATATACTTTTAGAGGTGCAGATTAATGCCAGTCTTGCAGAGCAAGCTAGATAAGAAACAGGAAGGTTGTTTCTATCTAGTTTACCTTGGATCTTTTGATGTGACAAAGGGTGCAAACCAGAGGTGGGTTGCTCCCAGTTCGGATCAGTTCTATAGAACTGGTAGTGGGAATGCCGTCCCGCTCACCAAACTGGAAGTGATTGCTGGTTGGCCAAGCCTTGAACTGACTCTAATGGCGGTGGCATAGGGGCTTCCATCTTGTTTTTTGTTTCCTCGCATGTGCAGAAGCTTGTTTTTTGTCACTGTGTAATGTGCATGTGCCCAGGTGGCGCGGGAGGAAGCGAATTGGTTGCAAGGTAAGATAGAACCCACCCCAGGTGAGAACCAAAGTTTAATTTAAGGACCTTTATGGCTCACTTTATGGACTTTATGGGACTATCTCTCTCTCTCTCCTTGATTCTACTCATTCTCTCTAGTTGGCAGGAAGGACATACCTCAGATCCCAACCAGATATGGAGTGCTGGCTGTCAAGGCCCAAGTAGGCAGCCATTTTGTCATGGCAAAGGCCCAAGTAGGCAGCCATTTTGTCATGGCAACCTGTTTTCTGGAATATCATCTCTCCAAAGATTAGATTGGCCCCATCTGTGTAAGACTTTTATAAGGAGTTGAAGATGTGGGTTTGTACTGAAACCTGGGGCCCTAGATGTGAGATGGATCCAGTTTCTTGATTATATTGAATGATGTATTCTGGATTTTATTATTTAATTTTGCAGCTGCTGTGAGTTTTACATTTTTGTATATGTTTCTTTATTACTTTTTAATATTGCTAGCTTCCAAAGTCATGTGTTTGAGATGGGTGATTGTATAGACCTAATACATAAACAAATATCTAGATTTTCTTCATCCAGAAACTATTCTATTATGTCAAGCTTGTCTTCAGAAGAAGACAATAATAAGAAAATGATTTCTTTCCCAGAAGATAAACCCAAGGTTTTTTGTGACTCAGTACAACAAAATTGGGATACATCTTCCTGTTTCTACTGACCATTCTAACTCCACTTGCAATTTACCTTTGTCCTGGTTTATAGTGCTACTACTTCCTTTTCTTTCCCCCATACCCTAGTTTTCCTTTCCTTTTGCTCTTTTCTCCCCACTCTTCTCTTGCCCTTTCCTCCCTTTTGTTTTCCTTACCAGGGCCCTTCACATTCCCAACATATGGATTTGCCAGTGGACTCACACAGACTCCTCATGAAGGAAATTTAGAAAACCATCATATGTCATAAGTCTACCATGCCCTAAAATGCCCAGAAGAAAACATGAGAATTGCTATTCCTGGTGAATCCTGATTACTGCACTTGCAGAAAGCTTGAAACAATTGCTTTTATTCGATGACCCACTGAATCACTCCATTGAAGCAGAGTGATGAATCAAAGGACAGATGAGATTTCAAAGAATGTTGTAGATTTTTGAACCATGGCAGATTCTTGGGGGGGGGGGGGGGACTTGTAATAGCCTCTGGTATTATTACAGGCAATGCAGTGTTGCAACTTTATTTGTCTAGACGGAGACTACTATAAGTGGGAACTGAATCATGTGATGAGCATTCTGATGCTGGCCAACTAATTTATCACTTTAATAAATTCTCTGCCTCTCACAGCTATTCTAGATGGGAAGATAACATTACTATGGGCTTCATTCACCCTTTCAGGACTTCAGCTCTGATATCACCTTCATTCACCTTTTCAGGACTTACCTTATAACACCTAGTAAACAACATGGTAAATTATTCTTCCATACAGATGTTGTTAGATCAACATGATTCAGTTCCCTTCAACACAGCAAAATTTTCTTATACTGACTGTAAATTTAGGCACATCTTGATTGCCCACTATTGAACCCACCACCAATTTAGTCTATCCTATCCTATCCTATCCTATCCTATCCTATCCTAGTCCAGTCCAGTCCAGTCCAGTCCAGTCATCTAGTCTTGTCTATTTTTTAATTTTTAATATATTTCATTTGTAACTCTGACCTATGACTATAATAAAATTGTTACTTACCCACTCATTCCTGGAATATTATATTCCTCTGCTTGCCCACCCAAACGGAAGTTCATTTCAGCTTTCAGAACTCAAAATATCTGCTTCACACCAAATACAGATCAGTCCAGAATATATACTTACTTCAAACTTTTTAAACTCTGTATGACTGGGTCAGCTCTGATATCTCAACAATGAGTATTGTAGTTACCAGGCCAACACTTATTACATGTACTGACTGAAACTTATGCTAAAGGAAACATCCCTTGTGCAGTTTATTTTGGATGACAGTATTAGTAAATGAAAAATAGAAAGTCTCAGAAAAAGCATTTGGCCATAGCTCTTGAAATAAAAGAATTTGAGGTAGAGGAAGAAAGAACTTGCTGCTGTCACTGTGTGACAGAAACTAAGAAAGATTTCTAAACTTTACTATGATTCCAGTTTCCACTAATACAGAATCAGTGCAATTCAGAGCCAAGAAATACTTAAAATCAAATGTGACAGAATAATAAATTCTTTGTTAGATAGACAGATTTCTGCAAGGTGACAGAAAACTTGTAATGTAGACACTACACGATATTCCCATCATTAAGGATAAGATTTTACTTATATAAATCTATTTCAAGAGTATATGCCAGGGATAGGCAAGTAATTTTGCCATGGGGCCGCATGAGAAATTGGGATGGTTTTAGAGGGCCCGGCTAATATAATTAACTCAGTTCTACCCAATACTGTATATTATTGGGTAGAACTGAGTTAATTATATTATAAATTATAATTATATATAATATAATATAATAATATCATATCATATCATATATTATATATATAATTATATATTATATTATCTATTATCTATAATAATTATATTATAATTATAAATTAATTGCCCACCCCTGGTATATAGTGGTATAATTGAAATAAAATGTATGTAACTGGATGACAAAATTAGAAAAAAAAAATTGCAACTTTTTTGATGATTGATATTAGTTACTAACAAAATACAGTACTGAATTTTATTCATGGAAAATTACATGGTACTGTACACCGTATTGTTTGAATGTATGTTGAGAGAAAAATTTAAAAAAAATTACTCTCCCAACCCAAAAGTCCTTCCTTTCTCCATCCCTCCATTCATTTCATTCGTCCACCTTCCTTCATTCATTCTTCCCTCCGTTTTCCTCCCTCCCTCCCTCCCTCCATTTCTCCTTCCTCCCTCCCTCCCTCCATTTCTCCTTCCTCCCTTCCTCCATTTCTCCTTCCTTCCTTCCTTCCTTCCTCCATTCCTCCCTCCCTCCATTTTTCCTTCTTTCTTTCCTTCCTCTCCACTTCTCTTCCTCTCTCTCTCTTGTTCCCTCCATTTCTCCTTCCTTCCTTCCTCCATTTCTCCTTCTTCCCTTCCTCCCTCCCTCCCACCATTTCTCCTTCCATCCTCCCTCCATTTCTCCTTCTTTCCTTCCTCCATTTCTCCTTCTTCCCTTCCTCCCTCCCTCCATTTCTCCTTCCATACTCCCTCCCTCCCTCCATTGTTCCTTCTTTCTTTCCTTCCTCTCCACTTCTCTTTCCCTCCCTCTCTTTCCCTTTTCTTTCTTTCTCTCTGTATTTTCCCTCTCTCACACAAAAACTTCTGTGCCCCATCATGCGCCTTGGTGGGGGTGGGAAAGGCTCTGCCGCAAATGCCCACAGAAGATTAAGTCAACCTACATGAAAGGTGAAGAGGTGAGGTGAGGCGAGAGCTCCGGTGTAGGCAGTGCCGTCAGCCGAGCAACAGGCACGGCATGACATGACCTCTGCTTTTTCCCCAGGGCGCCGCTTCTGCACGCAGGTGGTAAGGCTGTCCGACTCCACCATGAAAACACTGCCTGGCATTTGGGTTTTGCCTGCATGCACACATATGCGCGCAGTTTGGACTGACCTCCGCAGGCCAGTCACAGACAGTGGGCGGGCTGGATGCGGCCCACGGACCACCCTTTGCCCAGGTCTGGTATATGCATTGATATAGTTTTTTATTCCAAAATCAGTTATGGTAGAAGGTAGTGTTATCTCATATTAGCTGCTCATAAATATCTATCAAATGAGACAGAAAAAAACCCTAAGTGGAATAAAACAGAAAAGTGCTGCTGAAGCCATCTAAAGGTACAGTATCTGAAATGAACAACTCACACTTGCATATGGCCCAAATAGCATGTTAAGCATTTATTTTATAACCCTTGATACATTGCATTAATTAGATGTAAAACTGCTGTGCCATGCTAAACATATAATCCTTTAATGATAAAACTTTTGGATTGTTGTTGTTTTTTCCCTGCTCTAAGCAGGCAAATAGAACCATGTTTGATTAAAAAGACGGCTTTGCCTTAGTGAAAGATTTAGAGATAAATGCTGTACTCCATGTTTAAAACTTCAGAAACCCATATGTCCCATGGGGAATATGTTAAAAAATGCATATGTGCAAAGGTAATCCTTCAAGGACAATTTCTCACAACCTTTAACGTTTGGCCCACTTTTTCTGGGCCAGCCCCTTTCCCCATAGCATGCTTATTTGTTATGCTATTGTATATTGCTCTATCATCCTGTTTCTGCTGCCTTAATCAAGTCATTATTAAAGAATATTTCCAGTGATGATGTTACCTAGCCTGGCAATGATACAAAGGAAGGAAAACAACCAACCCCAGAGAACATTAACAATCTAACAATTGAACTCTAAACTGCTATATTCTCTAGTATGAGACTATTTCCAACAAACCATAAATCTAGACCCAATTGAATACTGCAGATAATATCGCCGGCTGACTTACCGGCCCCACGGCGCTTTTGCGGAAGGGCCGGGCAGACTCGGACCCTTCCGATGGCGGCCGCCATCTTGTTTTCGGCCGAAATCTCGCAAGGCAAGATTTCGGCCGAGAATGCTTTGCCCACGTGGCTGGGCATGACGTTGGGTCCGGGCGGGGCCTGCTGGCCCTATTTAAGGGCAGCAGGCCGGGAAGAAAGCCTTTTCGCCCCGGACCCAGCTGAAGAGCAGACACCCACCCGCCCTTCCCTATTTTGCAGTGTGCCTGGTGGGTCGCCTTCGGGGGCCGAATGGGAATTTTTTGCAGCCTTGCCCATTAGGCCGGGCTGTTTTTTCGCCCATTCCACACTGGGGAGATGGATGTGCGGTTAGGGGGTGCTTGCATTTAATTAGGTTAATTGGCTTACCTCTGGTCATTGGGTAGGCAGGTTAGGGGCGGAAATCTGGGTGGTGGTTCAGCAACTGCGCGTTCTCCCTTGGGCATCTTTGGGGATGATTGACAGGTTCTCTCCAAGCCCATGGTGGGTGCTACCTGCGCACTTGGGGGGAACCTGTCTTTGGGTCCCGCTATTGAAGTCCCAGGGTAGGGGTGAGCCAGCGGGACCCCCCTCATGCGAGTGCATGGCAGGGTCTCAGGTGAGGGAGAGGTCCCTCACCTGGACCAGCATCGACTACGCCCTTAGTTGCCCAGGAATGTTGACCTTTTACGTCATTTCCGCCCCGGAAGTGTTTGTTTGACCCTGCAGGTCCACTGTTTCCGGGTCATAGTTGAATATGTTGATTTATGCAAATTTATGCTAATTCATGCTAATTTAATTAATAAATTATGCAAATTTATTATAATAAAAATGACCCAAGTTTAAATCCAGCTCTGGTGTCCGAGTCGTTACTCCGTCTCTTCTGCAATAATTGGATCTTTTCCACAAAGATTCAAATTTGCTATACCAACTTTCCTTACACTCTCAAGATAGCAAAATTACACTAATACTACAACTTTAATCAATGCTCATTCTTCTGATTTCTGCCCAAATAGACCTAGCTTTACCATGGTGTCCTATCCAACTTGGTATCCCACTCAAACTAATATGGATGAAGATCCTTCAAAAGCATCAAAGCCAACCCTCTTGATAGCCTGTCACTCTTCAAACATCAGAGGGAGGATTCCACAAGAGCATGTCCTTGGGTATATTTCAACATCACGCCAAGCTTTATGTTCCAGAAAATGTTTTACTGCTTATAGTTTTTTGGGAAAAAATTTTTTAAGTTGAAGGAGAAACATTTTATATTGATGCAGAACAATTTGGGCTCTATGCTGAACAATTTTGATGCTGCTTTGCTATCTTTCACTCTGACTTAAAAAAACCTCAGGTTGAATAAAAAACAATGCAGTGCTTAAGATATTCTGTTAAATCTGGGGGTAATTAATGACCTCTAAATACTCTACCATTCCTATTTTTTTTATCATAGTCTGCCAAGAGTAAAGAAGTAGATATAGATATGTGACATGTTTCCATTTTAACCCATGGATAAAACTTTTTTCTGAGTGAAGTTTAAATTTCTAATGGGTCAAATAATTTTGCCTCAACTCTCTTATCACACAATCATATCCAATAATTCCCTCTTTCAGTACTGAACGTCCAATTCAAACTGAGTCACCAATAACTGATTTGCCCAGGTCTAACTACCATACAAAATTTATTTCATGTTGTATGTTTTTTATATATGAATAAATATAAAAGGATAAATCATTTAGAGGACCTATCAAAACATAAACAATATAGGCATATGTACAGACAATATCTGTACGATATTCAAAGAAGCAAACAGATATACCTGTTGGGAAGAAGTCATTCATTTTCTTCTTGTAAATTTTGTAGTCAACTTCCAAAAATACACAAAAAATGACACGGTCCATCTGGAGAGGGAAAAAGAGATTATCTTAACAAGAGTTATTTTGGCCTTTAAAAGTCATCAATCATCATCATCATCATCATCAATAAATGAAACACTTGGTTATAACTTTTGATGTATATGTTTGCATATGTTCATACCACAGCAGTCCAGAATTCCTAAACCACCCAACAAGATTTATTGTTTGGGTCAAAGGGATCATTTCAAGTAGCAGTATGAAATTTGGGGAACTGTTTTTCCATTTATGCTAACTCTGTATGCAATACCAGAAACATCTGTTTCTAGAACCGCCATGTATACTGATTAAATAAATAAGTGAAAACAAACTTGCCTTCATAAGGCCAATTCCATGTAGAGTTGCTTTTCAACAGATAGCTGGTTAGGCAATCCACCTTGAACATTTTGGCTCGAATATTAATCTACCTACTTACCATAATTTTAAAATGCATATTTTTTTAAAAAGCTGCCTCTCAGGGATTTGGGTTGAAGAAATGGAACCTCCATTCAAGGTCACTGGAGATGTTTCCACAGGACTGTTTACCATTCTGGAAAGACTTTTGAAAACCTTCTATACTCTCCTTAATTATCTAAGCCTACCTGCTTTTAAACTAGTGATGGTTAAACAAAATCAAAAAGAGCACAGCAAGGCAGCCAGATGGCAGCCAGAATAAGTAGTAAATAAAACAGTTCATAAAGAGGAAATTCTCAAGTAAAGCCAAGCATTTAAAAAAGCACAAACTGTATACAATAATTAGCTCTTAACAAGAATATTTTGACAAGCAATTCTGTGTCAAAAAGTTTTACTCTCTGAAAAATAAAGGAGGGGATCAAATTAAAAGATATTTACATATAAAATGTTTAAACCACCAGTTATGAGAAGTCTCAGAGTGGCTTACCATAAAAGCAGAGTTAATAAACATTAAATATTATGTCAAAACCATAATCGATTAAAAGACTGTTTTTAAATGGTTGTGATTGACAGAATGATTGATTAAATGATTGGTAAGCCACTTGTCTGAAATTGTACAGTGTCTCCTACTTAAGCAGGGGTCTGAACTAGAAGACCTCTAAGGTCCCTTTCCACCTCTGATACAAGGAGGTTAATTATTTCAATTTGATGGACAATTCTAGAGAAGGCTCAAGTCTAGGTCCACCCATCTGAAGATGGGTGTGAGAACCTGAATGAATGGAGTTAGGAGGGAATTATCTTGAACAAACTGTTTTCTCAGTAACCTAAAACCAAGCTTTAAAGTAGATGTCTCCAACCTTGGCAATATGAGGTATGGACTTCAAATCCTAGAATTTTTCAGCCAGCCATACTGGCTGAAGAATTCTAGGAATTGAAGTAAACATCTCATAAAGTTATCAAGGATGGAGACCTTAAAGGTATTTCATTCAGATATACACCCACAATCAGTGTGATGCTTTCCAAATAGGTGCAAAGTATTTTTTTTCTTGGGGGAGGGGGGCTCACATAGACCAATCTGGCTGCTGAATGTTCACACTAAGTGAATTCTCTAGATAAGATACAAATGTAGGTTCACAGAGAGCATATTCTTCTAAGTAACAATAGAAGCTAGCAGATGTACCCAACTGTTTCACATGACATGCTGCCTCACTCTGAGAAACTTGAGATCAAATTTTAGAAGCATTTCTGAGTTATTTTGGGGGGATGAAACCCCATCTAGAAACCCCTTGTATCACTTTTCTGTAATAATATCCCCCTCCCTCTGAACATTTCCATCTTACGATATTTAGCTTCAATTTATTCTCTTCATTAGCTGAAATGCAGGGAAGTTGCATCACCATAGAGACATTTTTTTTAAAAAAAAAAAAGAGACTTGGGCTCTTTATACACACAAAAAAGATGACAATACCCTGTTACGCAGAGTCACTTTATAGAGGAGATAAAAATATAAACTATTTTGAAAATATAAAATAAAACATAATGAATAAATGCACATGGTAGTTTATTGTTATAACCAGTAGTGGGTTGCTACCAGTACAGTTGAGGAAAGCGCACTGGCAGTCCTCGATGCACTGTATGCACACCTTCAGTTCCCTTGTGTGGCTGTGGTTGCGTCCCAGCATGTTTTTGTTTCTGCGCATGTGCAGAAAGCAAAATTTTGCAAGGGGACACTTACGAGAGAGAGATTTGGGCAATTTTGTGCTTTTGTGCATGCGCGGAAGCAAAACAATCACCAAAATCACATGCACAAATGTGTTTGCTCATAATATTTTACTTCCTGCACATGCGCAGAAATTAAAACATGCTGGGACGCATGCACGCGCACGCAAAGTAACCAAAGCTGCACATATAGTGCACCAGTAACGGTGGTAATGGGAATTCGCCCCTGGTTATATGAATCGAGGATGCTGTTGGTCATTATGTATTGATAATTGTTTTATGTTGGCCTTTGACTGTAATATAGATTTGATTTTGGTTTGATAATTGTGGTGCTACGGCAAAAGTACTGGAATATTGGCTGACACTTGGAGAAGTGTCTGTATATTCTACAAGGAGCTTGTAGAATGTACAGATGTGCCTTGACTTAATGACCATAACTGAGCTTGGAATTTGGGTCATAAGTCACCATGGTTGTTAAGAGGTTGTTGTCACTATGTTTTATTTTATAACAAGGTTTACAAGAGCCATTAAGCAAGACAACTCAGTCATTAAGTGTGGTTGTTAAGCAAACAACGTGGTCCAATATATCCAATAGACATGTTTTCCACTGTTTCTGCTGGAATTACAAATCTGACTCATGACTGTGGGACACTACAACTAGTAGTAAATGTACCCCAAATACAATAATGTGACTGTGAGGGATGGGGGAGCAGTAGCTTTAAGGAGAGGTAGGTAGCTTTTTGAAGTCATAACTTTGTAGTTAAACAACTTGTTCTTAAGGGAGGCCTGTCTGTAATAATAATTTAATAATAATAATTTATTAGATTTGTATGCCGCCTCTCTCTGTAGACTCGTTTTAAGATAGTTTTTAAGTTATACAAGTGCACTAGAGTGCCTTCCGTCCCCTGTCCTATTGCTCTCCTATATCTCCTATACCTTTCTTCTATTCCTATATCTCTTCTTCTATTCTTTCATTGATATGTTCTATTACTATATCTTTTTTTCTATTATTTCTTAGATATATTTTACTATGGGTATCTCCTCTATAACCTTCATCCTGTATTTTACTATGTGTATATAGATATATACCCACTAAAACCCTCATTGTGTATTGGAATAAATGAATGAATGAATGAATGAATGAATGAATGAATGAATGAATGAATGAAATTATCCAAATTAGGAAGAAGTCATTGTGCATATGATGGCACAGAACATGTTCATCAAATATGGAAGAAGGGCTGAAAATATGTTTATCTGAATCCAGCCAATAGGTCAGAAAAGATCTATAAGATTCATAACGGCGCAGAAATATCAACTCAATTCTAAGTGAAAAAGAGCAATGAATCAAGAGAGCAATCATAGATCCCAGGTGGGTTGAAAAGGACTCATCAGTCATTAACTTGATATTGGATGATGGGTTATGTACGCTAACTATCAAATCAATTATGAGTTAAATGGGGTCTTTCCATCAGTCTGGAAAAGTTTTTGAAAGTCCATCAGAAGTAGAAATAGCATTCAGCAGGATTACATGTCCCAATGGGGATGAACCTGGGTCCCTTTCAGTTCTCTGCTTGCTTTTCCTGCAAAGCTTGGTTTTATATTTGGACTGACAATCTAGCTGAATTTTACAACTTTAGTAAAGATCTCTGTATAGAAAATGTAAGATCCTTTTCTTAATAAGGACTACCATTTTTAAATCTTATTCTTTGTCATACTTCGTTTACAATTTGGAATAAAACATTGATTCTGGGATTCTGAATTATCTTCTCTTTGAAAGAAAGCCATTTACTGTGCCAAATATATATATTTGGAGGGAAGGGATTGGATACTGCAGCCTAGACGATAATTCTCTGCCTTACAAGGCAAAGGTTGCAGGTTCAAGTCCCAGTGGGTATGGCTAGCTGATGAGGCCAAAATAAGGCCGAAATAGATCTATCCTAGTCTCCCTTAATTTTCAAATTCATCAAAAAAGCATGTGATATATATATATATATATAAATCAATAAAAACGAGAGAAGGTAAATAGATTATATAAGAACAAAGCTTACTAAAGAAGAATCAAAATGGGTTTTTTTTTTAAAAGGTTAGATCTATCTCATTAGCAGTTTAGGATTCTTTAAAAATGTTAACAATGATATGTAAACATTACAGCAGTAAATTGCACTTGCATATTCAAAAGTTTTTTGATGAAGTCCCTCATGAAAGTTGGCTTGAGCAAATTTAACAGTCATTGTTTTTTTTTTTTGCTGAATTTGAAAATTAAGGGAGACTAGGATAGATCTATTTCGGCCTTATTTTGGCCTCATCAGCTAGCCATACCCTCACTGGGACTTGAACCTGCAACCTTTGCCTTGTAAGGCAGAGAATTAACCTCTAGGCTACAGTATCCAATCCTTTCAGCTCTGTACCAGGGAAGGGTTACATTTTGTGTCGAATCACCCTGGTATATTGAAGGAACATCACAGCTAAAAAAACAGCAAAAAAAACCCCAAAAAACAAAACAACACATATAGATAGAATTGTCAGCTATCAATAAAAAATTAACTACCTTGGAAATGGCCCTGGGTTGGGCCGAGAGGTAAAAAAGGAGCTGTGATGTTCCTTCAATATACCAGGGTGATTCGACACAAAATGTAACCCTTCCCTGGTACAGAGCTGAAAGGATTGGATACTGTAGCCTAGAGGTTAATTCTCTGCCTTACAAGGCAAAGGTTGCAGGTTCAAGTCCCAGTGAGGGTATGGCTAGCTCATGAGGCCAAAATAAGGCCAAAATAGATCTATCCTAGTCTCCCTTAATTTTCAAATTCAGCAAAAAACCCCAAAAAACAAAACAACATATATATACATATATATATATATATATATATATATATATATATATATATATATATATATATATATATACACACACACACACACACACACATACATACATACATACACACACACACACACACACACACATATATATATGTGTGTGTGTGTGTGTGTGTGTCACATGTTTAAGCTGAATTTGAAAATTAAGGGAGACTAGGATAGATCTATTTCGGCCTTATTTTGGCCTCATCAGCTAGCCATACCCACTGGGACTTGAACCTGCAACCTTTGCCTTGTAAGGCAGAGAATTATCCTCTAGGCTACAGTATCCAATCCCTTCAGCTCTGTACCAGGTAAGGGTTACATTTTGTGTCGAATCACCCTGGTATATTGAAGGAACATTACAGCTCTACATATATATATATGTATATGTATATGTATATGTATATGTATATGCTCAAATAAATAATTAAATACAGGATACACCAAAAGTCAATCACAATGTCTTTTATTAATTTTAACAATTGATATTACTTCACAGAAAATGTTACTGCATGTAGGAATGTTCAACAGTCATGTGTCAAGTGAGAGATAATGTGGTTTGAAAAATGGCCACAATTCAAAAATGTAATAGAATTCATAGAATAAATTGTATATGAGGACTGGCTTTTGGTAGATCCTGTAAGCTATACAACAATGGTTACTTGGAAACAGGAGTCAAAGATTTGCTGATGAATTTCACTCACTATATAAAAATAAATTGTCATTCCTCTCTGTATATCTATGTCCACAGCTGGCTTGCCAGTACACTACTAATTGGCACAGTGTGCATATACACAGGGCCACCATCAGGAATTTTGGGGCCCCATACAGCCTAAGTGTCTGGGCCCCCCCGCCATTTTAAAACTATTTTAAGTCACCAAGCCACTCCATCCCCCGGGGATCATTTCCCGCTTCACGCCAAGCGAGGCGGTCCCATAGGCCAGTGTTTCCCAACCTTGGCAACTTGAAGATATCTGGACTTTAACTCCCAGAATTCCCCAGCCAGCGAATGCTGGCTGGGGAATTCTGGGAGTTGAAGTCCAGATATCTTCAAGTTGTCGAGGTTGGAAGCACTGCCATAGGCTATTTCAGGAACTGGGTTAAGCCGATTGTGTGGACTCATCCAGGAGAAAGAAAGAAGCGGGAGTGACAAGGGAAAGAAAGATCCTCCTGGCATCGGTCAGGCAGAGCGAGGCTTATTTACGGCTCCTTGGCACTTCTCCCTTCTTGTTGACAAAACCATGTGCTTTCTAGCGAGGGGAGGGGGATCCCACACCCGGCAGCCACCGGCGAGGAGCTGGAAAGGACGAGGGGAGAGAAAAAGCAGGGTACCAGCAGTCGGGCGGGTGTCTTGAGGGGGCACTCCCATCTGGAAGGAAGGGAAGAAAGGCGAGGGCGAGCTATGAAGGAAGGAGGGAGGGTGGAAGGAAGGAAGGAAGGAAGGAAGGAATGGTAAAAGGGACGATCAAGAGAGGAATGGGTGAATGAATGGACGGAGGGTGGGAAGGAAGGAAAGAGGGAAGGGACAGGAACAGAGGAAGGGTGCAAAGGAAGCAAGGAAAGGTGTGAAAGGGGAGAGTAAGAGAGGAAGGAGTGAAAGAAGGGAGTGAGGGAGGAAAGAAGGGAGGAAGGAGAAGGAAAGCAAGAAATGGAGGGAGGGAAGGAAAGAAAGAAAGAAAGGGGGAAGGGACAGGAACAGAGGAAGGAAGGAAACTTATGAAAGGGGAGAGTAAGAGAGGAAGGACTGAAGGAAGGGAGGGAGGGAAGAAGGTAGGAAGGAGAAAGAAAAGAAGAAATAGAGGAAGGGAAGGTAAAAGAGAAAGAAAAAGAGCAAGAAAGAGAAAGAAAGAAAGAAAAATAAAAAGAGAGAGGGGGAATGAAAGAAATGGAAGGAGGGAAGGAAGGAGAGAAAAAAAGAGGAAGAAAGAAAGCAAGAGAAAGAAAAAAGAATGAAAGAGCAAGAGAGAAAGAGAGAAAGAAAGAAAAAGAAATGAAAGAAAGAAAGAAAGAGGAAAGAAAGAGAATGAAAGAGAAATAAAAAGAGAGGGGGAATGAAAGAAATGGAAAGAGGGAAGGAAGGAGAGAAAGCAAGAGGAAAGAAATCAAGATAAAGAAAAAAGAATGAAAGAGCAAGAGAGAAATAGAGAAAGAAAGAAAAAGCAACGAAAGAAATTGTGATTTTTACTAGGCAGAGCGGCTGAGACCGCCTCCTCGAAAAGACTACAACTCCCAAGAGCCACCCGGAGGGAAGTGTGGGCAAAGGGGGCGGGCGCCCGCAGAGTTGGTCGTGGGAATAGTAGAATGAAAAGGCAGCCAAGTCGGCAAAATAAAGGCGAGTGAGTGAGGGAAGGGAATGTCGGGAGGGAATGGCTCACTGCTTTTCCACCCAGCCAGCCCCTTCCCACTGAGATGAGGGGGGGGGGTCATGCGACTGCGGGCCCCCCTAATTGTTCAATTTTGCCGGGCCCATTACACCACTCCCAGTAGTACCGGTCTATCGGCGGCCCTGCATATACACATAGATGAGAATGCTCTTCCACGCTTATATAAAATATTTCATCTGAAAGTAATCTATCTTTATCCTTATTCTTATCAATCCTCTTTCAATGAGATTCAGCTGACTGATAAAACCCCATTATCTCAAGATGCCAAGAAACATCAACAATGTGTGTTACTGGATTTGTGAACATATGCTCACGCCCTTATAACTATAGGCAGACCTTGCTTAATGACCAATCCCTTAGCCACCATTCAAAGTTAGAATAAACACCTCTTGATCTACCTACAACCCAATTTAAAAGTTCCAGTGGCCACATACATACATGCACACACATACAGATACACATGATCACATTATGGGTCAGAGTGGAATCAAGTTCACTCTGATTTCTATTTTCCAGGTGCTGTCTCCATGGTAGGAGGGCCGCATGTAAGCTCTGGTGAGCCTGCCAGCCCGGAGCAGTCATTTGCACTGGGGGAACAGTCTGTAACCTGATATCCAGGCTGTGAGGGCTTGCAACTGTGATTGGCTGACAGCGTGGACACATACTGATGATGTCAGACAGCCCTGTGATTTTCTGGAAGAGCTGAGAAGGCTATTCACAAGTCACTGGGGTGTGGCGTGAGTAGCATGTAGCTGGTGGGGCGCACAGAGTAGGCAGCTCTGACAAACTATCACTTTGCAATAGAGTTTGTTGATTTGGGCTGGAGGAGGTGTAAAAGAATTTATTGCAAGCCAGTATTGCATGTGAACTCTTTAGTACTCTACCGGAACCCCTTGGCAACTGATTCATATTCATGGTTGTTTGTAGCATCCTGGAGTCAGTTGACTGCAATTTCTTCCTCCTCCTTCTCCTCCTCCTCCTCTCCTCCTCCTCCTCCTCCCTCTTCTTCCTCTTCTTCCTCTTCTTCCTCTTCCTCCTCTTCTTCTTCTTCTTCTTCTTCTTCTTCTTCTTCTTCTTCTTCTTCTTCTTCTTCTTCTTCTTCTTCTTCTTCTTCTTCTTCCAGTTTCTGGCATTTGTTTGATTTCTAACAAAAGATGATTAGCAGCTATTGCACAAAATGGATGAGGTCACAAGGTTACTCACTTAATGACCACCACAACTTTCAACAGTAATTCTGGGCTCAATGATAAGTTTAGGTCAACTGTCAATATGTACAAAGTTCTTATGTGGACCTCATCTCATGATATCCATTGTCTGAATCAGGGGTGGCTTCTGGCTTTCTTTGCTGCTGGTTCGTTCCTTCACACACTGCATAGGCATGACATGTGGGCCACACACACATGCAATGCTAATAAACCAGCTTCTGAACATGCACAGAAGCCAGAAACCCCAAAATGATGGCACCATAAGCGCCGCTAAGACAGCCAGTTCAGGGACATGGCAGGCTTGAGTCGTTGCCAGTTCCAGCGACTCAGGTCACCAAATAATACATTTGGTCTGGATAATTGATGAACATTGCTGAAATGTTCTGTCTGTCTATCTGTCTATCTATCTCCTTAGACTCAGGGAGGCTTACAACATGTTAGCAATAGCACTTTTTAACAGAGCCAGCATATTACCCTCACAATCCGGGTCCTCATTTCACCCACCTCGGAAGGATGGAAGGCTGAGTCAACCTTGAGCCGGGGATGAGATTTGAACTGCTGACCTGCAGATCTACAGTCAGCTTTAGTGGCCTGCAGCACTGCACTCTACCTGTTGTGCCACCTCGGCTCAATATTATATGAATAGGCCACATTGGAATTAGGTAGCAAGATTCCTGATTAGACAGCAATGGGTTGGAAGGTTTCTATCTCTAATCCCGTCACACATGACCTCCTTTGCAAACTTTCTTGGATTCTTTCCTCCTTAACAATACCAAACTTGTTTCTTTTTCTTTGCCATTCTCATAACTCCGCCATGCTGTTACTTTGCATAATATCATAGCTTCTGTGTCTCTCCTTCCCACACACCCACGCTGATGTTATCTAGTCTTCACAGTTGAACATGTTGTGTTTGCGTTTTTCTTCCTAGGGAAGCATTTTCTTTGCTACTCACATTTAGTTTTCCAAATGATGTTTTTAGTCATTCATTGAATTCTAATATTTTTTCAACAAAACATGTAGATGACTTCACACAGCCACATTCATATTTTATAAACTGCACTTGGCCCATGGCCACTTATATACAGATATTTGGTGATAGCTTTTTCATGTTTTTCATTTCCAGAGTTATAGAAAAACTTTTTAAAAGAATACAAAGTTTTTTTAGCCCCGTAAAACTTTTAAAGTGGCCTTTGCATATATAATCTATATATGAATTAATTCCTCCCAAATGTGTGAAGAAAGCATCCTATTTTTAAGCATGCATAAGATGCTGTGATGACAGCTCAGATACTGTGTTTATCTGATTGAATGGCATGTGTTGGCAGATAATAAATTGGAATTAAAACTATATTCCTGCATCTTGCCAGTCAGGGAATGTTTTATCCAAGCAGCCTGATAAACTAGGTTGGCCTTAATTGATGAAAAAGACTCTTGCTCTTTATCACTTCCGTTCCAAAACTAAATGGTCATAGTACTTTAACAATACACCAACAGGATTCTTGGTACTGGATTTTGTGATGTACAGCTTGTTCTGCAAATAAAATCTTTCTATTCCTGAGCTTTTGAAATGCCACATTGATTAGATGTTTCGTGCTCTCTCCATTACAGAAGAGAGTACAAGAATATAGAGATACTAATTTTGACTAGGCTCATCAACCAGCTATAAGGGTCTTATCGCAATCTCTACAAGCCAAGGAAAAAAGAGACATTCACCTGGGGAAGCTTAAAGAAGCTAAACCACGAAGGCATCATTCTTGACTGACAGCTCTCATTTTGGAGTTCACTATTAAAAGTGTGTTTCCTATCTCCTGTTCCCTTTCCCCCTTTCTCTGCAGCCTTGATTAAATTTTGCTAGCTTCATGCCTATGAATAGGTAGATCAAAGAGGTCATAAATGAACAGCATTGCAGCAAAAGAAAAAGAAAGTTTCACTGGGCACACTTTTCACTTAGGAGGCACCTTCACAGCTTTCAGACAACAGATTTTATTGATCATCTTTCTCCTAGGTAATTCAGAGTCTATGTAAGGATAGAGTATTAACTCTTTTGGAGAGCCAGTTTGGTGTAGTGGTTAAGGCGACAGACTAGAAATCTGGAGACCATGAACTTAGTCTTGCCTGGAACACAAAGCTAGCTGGGTGACCTCTGGCTAGCCAGTTTTTCTGAGCCCCAAGAAGGAAGCAATGGCAAACATTTCCGAAAAACCTTGCTAAGTAAACTCCAAGGAGTTGTCCAGGCAGTCTCAGAATCAGACATGATGGAATGGACTCAGGCATTTTTTTCTTGGCATCATCAGATTTTAGGAGACTTGGTGTAACAATATAATTTAGGAGAGATACATTCTCAACTGAGATATTTAAACCAGCACAAACTGAAATGTATCTTTGTTTTGCTTGGATTTGATGGCATACAAATTCAATCATTCATACATACATGTATAACTCCATAGGTAAATTATTAAGATCCAAAAGAAGAATCTAGAAACTTAAAAAGGGGGCAAGGATACAAAAGGAGATTGCCCAGCAAAGGAATTCTTAACTTTACCTCATTATATGAGACTAAACAACTATAGTCTTTCAAAGATGTAACAAAAACTATATGTAATTAAGACACGCATTGTAAATGTACCCACATGGCAGTCCCCCTGCATGAAAAACCATGTAATTCTAGAGACTTATCCTCTATCCTAGATAGCTACTTCAAGATTGTTCTGAGCAGAAAGGAGATGCTTAAGGATTATACCGATATAATTAGTTTCCCTCCTTTTTCCTCCAGCCTTGAAACTTATTTGTCTTGCTTCACCTTTTCTGAAGTGGTCATTGAAGGAAGTCATTGAAATATGATGGGCCATTTAACGACCATTCAAAGTTACAACACTCCACCCCAAGCTATATGAACTTGTTTTGTACCCTATGAGAATCATAAACTGTTGTACCTCATGATTTTGACAAATGTATCTTTTATTTTATGTACTACACTGAAAGCATATGCACCAAAAACAAATTCCTTGTGTGTCCAATCACACTTGGCCAGTAAATAATTCTATTCTATTTCAAAGTTATAATTCCTGCAGAGCCCCTGTCATTCACCCTTGTGACATCACAGAGACACTTTAGCACATCTACCTATAGTACTGAATTTCTCCCTCATCCTGCCCTGCTCGGATCCCACATGCACTGGCCTTGCTTTGCAAACCCACTGGATTCCAAAGTTTCCTCTCACCTGAATCAATGCTACCTCACTTACCTTTCAATGATTCCAGAATTCAGGATATCAGGGTAAGGAAGGCCACTTCACCACTTCACCATTGCTGAGCCATGTGGCACAATCATAGGGAAGAAATCCTGTTGGTTTTGCTTTCTTCTTATGCTTTGCTTCCCCTGTGTAACTAGCAGGGGAGCAAAGCATAACGAGGAAAGCAAAACCAGCAGAATTTCTTCCCCATGATTGTACCACGGGGCCCAGCAATGGAGCAACCTTCCCTACTCCAATTTCCTAAGCTCTGGATATCTTCAAAAGCTAAGTGTGCAGTTGTGATGAGGGCTGTGAAGAACACAAGGGGCAGGAGGCAAAGCATAAAATATATCTGTAGGGGGGAGGCCCAATGCACGTGGTGCACTAAACTTCATGTGGTCTCCCCCATCCAAGACAACATATTCTCTACTTAACGACCAATGTATTTATTTAACAAATGCCTTGGGAGAGCAAGGATCGAGTGGTCATTAACGACGTGGTTCATTTAACATCAGCTTCGACAGTAATAGTCGGTTCCATTACATTGTAATTTGAGGACTACCTGTAGTTAGGGTTACGATTTGTGATCCCTAGTTCCTGCTTGCTGCCCAGATCTAATACTCAGTTTCTTCTAGTTTTACCTTGTTGCATTACGCACAGCACACAGCTCTTGTATCTATCCATAAAGCTTATGTTTTCCATATTCCAGTGCACACGGCAATTCTTTTCTTATTGCTATTCAAAGATAACAGGCAGAATAAGTATTGAATATTGCATCCATTTATCAGTAACAGAAAGTAAACAAATTGAGATCCAACAATCATAACTTGATCTCATTATCTCTTGTCTACAGTAAGGAGCTTCTGAACAAGCCATTATACATGGTATATTTTTTTCCTTCTAACAAATAACAGGGCATTTGCCTATCTTTTGAGTCAACCTATCATTGAAAAGAATTCAGATACAGACATAGTAATGCATTTTTAGGTGGACCTTACGGTAAAAGCACATGTCACTAAATAATTGCTAACTCCAGAAAATGTCTGTATCTCTTTATTCCTACCTCATTTATAGTAGTTTTGGTTCAACACCTACTGAAGCCAAAGGGAATATGTTGATTGACTTTAATAGGCCTTGGGTCAGTACTGATGTTTTCTAAATCTAGGCATCCTGCTAAGTTTAGAACTTGTAACAAGCTAAATTATAAAGCATCTTAAAAGTTCTTATATTTTAATGACACATTGCAACAACATTTTCTATTGATGGTGACTCTACCCCTTAATTATGATCAATAATTGGATAGCAGACTGCACAAAAAGAGAAGACAACTTTGTAAAAGAAGGGATTTAATTAACAATAAGCAACCCTGTTGAATTAGATTTAAAAATGAAAAGGTGGATGTAACAGTGACTCAGATATATAACTTTTAATTCTATCTCATCATGAAGCATTGGCTGGTATATAGAACCATGCTCTAGAGACTACTAAGATTAAGAAAAATGAAATCTGGGACTTTCAAGTTAATTTTCTTACCTTCTAAGATTACTTAGTGAAGTTATGATTTTAGCTGTGTACCTGTAACTATTGTTCTATGAAAAATGAGAGTTTACTGACAAGACTACAGGTTTCTCCTACAATTCCTTGTAAAATGTATGCTATGCTAATTTGAATGTGGGGACTGAGTTGTATTCATGGTTCTATTGTTTCCTGGGGCATTTTGTATAGAAGGATCAACACATAAATAATGAAATTGAAATATACCTCTAAAACAAATAGCTATTCTTCTTTGTAATTGTTTTTGCTTTTATCTCAAGTATTAGTTGAGGCAATACAATAGCAGTAACAGTAATAGTAACAGCAAATTTATATTCATAAATACACAGAGCAAAAGAGAGAGAAAAATTCACTGCAGATCTCAAATCGAATTTTTCCTGTGTAATCTCAGTATGCCACAATTGATACGCATCAGAATATGATATTCTGTGTTCTTTGTACAAGTCAGCCTAGGAGTATGAGTGAATATTCTGTTTTTCATTATACAAGTGTATCTCCAGTGGTCTGTATAGCATCCTTAGCTTCCTACATTTCAGTTAAATACCAGGGGATACCACTGACTTATCTTTTAGTCCAGGAAGCCTGCCCTTGAAAAAAATTGTTGGCTAATTTCTTTTTCGCGTAATTTGGATGGAGAATTTTGAAGGGCCCTGCATCATTTCAAAGATTCTATTTCAGAGTAATATATGTATGATAGCTACTGTTGTAATTCTGCATGAAATTGAATGCACGGATGACAAATTAATTCATGCAGCAAAATACACAAAGTTGTAGAAAACACACCCAAAAATTCTGTAGTGCTATGTTATGGTAAAACCCCATAGCATCAATTTCAGAGGATGGCACCTGTTTGGAGCTTTTATATTCTATGAAATATAGTATAAGTACCGTATATACTCGAGTATAAGTCGCTCCGACTATAAGTCGAGGCGCCTACTTTTGCCACAAAAACTGGGAAAATTTATAAACCCCTGTATAAGTCGAGGGTGGAAATTGCAGCGGCTACTGGTAACTTATAAAAATGGAAACCAATAAAATTACATCAATTGAGGCATCAGTAGATTAAATATTTTAGAATATTTATTTCAAAGAAAGCCAGTAAACTAGCTCTGTAAGTTTAAAAGAGGGTAAACAGGTATATATCCCCCAAGGCAGGTATAGGCAAAAAAATTGCAAGTACCTAGGTACTTACCATACCTTAATCCCCTGCTCCTGCTGGTTTGGGTTAGGGTTAGGATACTTGACCTCTCCTTGCCTCAAAGAGATACAATTTCCCTCTATATTTACAATTACTGAACATCCAAAATATACTTAATTCTATGTATATATGCCATATGTGTAAATAAATATTACACACAGGCACACAAAAATATACTGTACATTATCTACTATATAAACTGTATGTGTATATACAGAGAGAGAAAGAGAGAGAGCTCTTGTAAAATTATATATGGTACATTCAACCTCACTGTAATAGGAAAACAAACCCAGAGTCCACTTTCTGCCACACAGTTAACCATAACTAGAACATTACACATGTCTTCAGATGTACCGGTACTTCCCTAGCTTGCACATCACTGTTAGAGCTAGGAAATGTCATGGATTGAGTAAAATGTGGTGATTTTCACTTAACAATGCTTTTGCTTAACAACAAATTTTGAGCTCAATTGTGGTCATAGGTCTCTGTCTGTCTGTCTGTCTGTCTGTCTGTCTTCCTTTCCTGTCTGTCTGCGCCCCCCTCCTGTCCCCTCCCCGGGTAAATTACAGAGTCAATACTGTATTGTTTTTTTATTTAAGGTTACAAAGCAAATGAAGAATCATTTTGAGTATTCTTTAAAATTTCTTCAGTGAGATCCATAGCTAATCTGGCAAAAAAAAATTCACCTGGCAAAAAATTTTATTGTTGACATTAGGCACAGCCAGAGAGATGTCTTAAAAGGCAAACAAACTGTCAAAAAAGTATGTTTTTTAAAAATATAATATTTTGGTTGTTGAATTTAATTCTGCCTTGGCGCGGGGCAGCCCCCGCAGATGGGTGGCTGGCAAGGACCACGCATTCCCATCTTTGTGTCCGCTGGGGTTAAAGGAAAGTTTAGGGACCCCCGCCCCTTGGAGAAATGCCTCGTTGGTGACATTCTGAGCGTTTTTGCCTCCCCACTCCGAAAACCCCACTTCTCGGCAGCTTGCCGAGGCTGAGAGGAGAGTGATTTTAAAAGGCACTCTCAGCTTGGGGTTTTCTCCCCGCTGAAATGTTGCTCGGCCGCCGCCCTCAACACCCGCTTTGTCCTCGACCCGGCAGAAGAAAACCGCGTCCTTTCCTGTTGCTCTCTTCCCGAGAGGTGGGGTGAGGGGGTGTTGAGAAGACAAGCAAGAATCCACCCCCCCACACACACCTCATCGGCTTTTCCCCCCTCTAGCGCGGCATTGGAGTGTTTGGCTGGCTCCTTTTCTTGCGGGGAGAGGGGGGAAAAGCTGGGGGGGGGGATTCTTGCTTCTATCTTCTCGCCACCCCCCCCCCCACACCTCACCGGCTTAGGAATGTCGTTGCCTCCCACAGCCACTTCCCCACGCGCTTCGGATGTGCCTGCCTTTCCTACAGCGAAGACAGGCGGCACCTTCCCGAAGGGCTCAGCTAAGCGGGTGGGGGAAGGGCTGGCCATTTGCCGCCTCTCTCCGCTGTAGGAGAGGCAGGCGCAAGCAAAGCAACGTTCCAAAGCGGTCTCCGGGAAGCGACCGAGGGAAAGGCAATCGTCTGCCTTTCCTTCAGCTCAAAAGAGAAGGCAAATGCCCTGCCTTCCCCCAGCCGGTTAACCGAGCGCTTCAAGTTAACCGGCTGGGGGAAGGCGGGGCATTTGCCTCCTCTTTCGGGCTGAAGGAAAGGCAGACGATTGCCTTTCCCTCGGTCGCTTCCCGGAGACCGCTTTGGGACATCGCTTTGGGAGAGGCGGCAACTGCTCCCGGTTTAAGAAGCAAGAATCCCCCCCCCCAGCGAAACGGCTTTTTTCTTGTTTAGCGTGGCGTTCGAGTGGTTGGCAGGTTCCTTTGCTTGCACGCAAGAGCCAACCACTCGAACGCAGCGCTAAACAAGAAAAAAGCCGTTTGGCTGGGGGGGGGGGAAATTCTTGCTTCTTAACTGGGAGGAGTTGCCGCCTCTCCCAAAGCGATGTCCCAAAGCGGTCTCCGGGAAGCGACCGAGGGAAAGGCAATCGTCTGCCTTTCCTTCAGCCCGAAAGAGGAGGCAAATGCCCCGCCTTCCCCCAGCCGGTTAACTTGAAGCGCTCGGTTAACCGGCTGGGGGAAGGCAGGGCATTTGCCTTCTCTTTTGAGCTGAAGGAAAGGCAGACGATTGCCTTTCCCTCGGTCGCTTCCCGGAGACCGCTTTGGGACATCGCTTTGGGAGAGGGGGCAACTGCTCCCGGTTTAAGAAACAAGAATTCCCCCCCCCCAGCGAAACGGCTTTTTTCTTGTTTAGCGTGGCGTTCGAGTGGTTGGCAGGTTCCTTTGCTTGCACGCAAGAGCCAACCACTCGAACGCCGCGCTAAACAAGAAAAAAGCCGTTTGGCTGGGGGGGGGAAATTCTTGCTTCTTAACCGGGCAGTTGCCCCCTCTCCCAGAGCGATATCTTTAGCGGTCTCCAGGAAGCGGCTTAGGGAAAGACAGCCGTCTGCCTTTGCTTCAGCTCCAAAGAAGTTCTGGGAGAGGGGGCAACTGCCCGGTTAAGAAGCAAGAATCTACCCCCTAGCCAAACGGCTTTTTTCTTGTTTAGCGTGGCGTTCGAGTGGTTGGCTCTTGCGTGCAAGCAAAGGAACCTGCCAACCACTTGAACGCCGCGCTAAACAAGAAAAAAGCCGTTTGGCTAGGTGGATTCTTGCTTCTTGACCGGGCAGTTGCCGCTTCTTTCTAGCTGAAGCAAAGGCAGACGGCTGTCTTTCCCTCAGCCGCTTGCGCCCTCTTGTGGTGACATGTCAGTCACCCGATTATAAGTCGAGGTCGGGTTTTTCAGCCCATTTTTGGGCTAAAAAAACCCGACTTATACTCGAGTATATACGGTAATTGAAACAAACAGTCTACTATGGGGTGCACAGTGGTCAGCTAATTTTTTAAGTTTATATCGAAGCCAGGACAGATCCTATGCAAAGTCAACTTCTTTTACCATAACTTCCAATTCACCAAGAAAGTCCACGTAACTAAGAACAACATTGAAGGTGGTCTTCTATTGGGGAAGGACAAATGCTAGATCAAAGTTTAAACTTTAAGTTTATAGCAGGCACAGGACCTTGCTTTAATGGTGCAAACAGGTTCAAGATTGAAATAAATTCAATAAGTGTGCAGTGATACTCATGCAGGAGTTATGGAGGCAATTAAAATTCATACACATATGCCCAAAAGCCTTCAATAGAGTTGCTGTAAACTAGTCTTTCCGTCTGATCCAGATAGGGAGAAACTATTTGTGGGAATCAATATTTAACCTGATGACGAATGATTCTACCACTTTAGTAATGAAAAAGGAAAGATGGGGAGAAAGAAAATGAGATGTAAAATTATGAACATTTTAGCAGGACAGTTGATTCTATGCCTCCATAATGATGAAAGGTGAAAGGTTCTGTGAAAAGTTCTGATGTTATATTTTATCAGGATAATTTGTTTTAGCCCACAGTGAAATATAATTAAGTTGTTGAGGCAAAAAGGGAAAACAATCACCCGGTGTTTATTATGACCAAAAAGATTAATGTGGACCACAAAATCTAAATAGAGTCCTTCAGCTTCATAACACTCCATAACTATAACAGGATATTGAATGGCAAGGGTACTCAGAAATGAAACAAGATAAATGTGATGCATCATGAGAACAACTCCCACTGGCTAATCAGTAATCCTGAAGGCAGGATACTATTATCCAGATCAAATGAAATATCAGAGAGCTGATTAACACTATCCTGGGTACTGTAGTAGGTCAATAACAAAATGATAGAAATCAAACGAAGCTCTCTGAAATATTTTCTCTTGCAACATTTTTGCAGGTCTAAGAACTACAGAGGCAGAGATGCATTATGGCATTCTATTATGTTAACTCATAGTTATGGGAATGCTGTGTCCATTTGAAGCCATAGACCAGTGTTTTTCACCTGTGGTCAGGCGTGCCGTGGGGAAATTAAACATGGGTCCTCAAATTACCATTTCTGCCAGGATAACCCTTTTGTGTTCATTGAAACAGGCCTAGGTTTCACACTAAATGAGTATAAATATGTTTAGAAACTATATTAACTATATGTATAATAGGTACTGTGTTAGAGTGTCATTTGGTGTCATTTGGTCGGTGGTGTGCCCCAGGATGTTGTAAATATAAAAAATGTGCCGCTGCTCAAAAAAGATTGAAAATCACTGCCATAGACACAGAAAAGGTTGGGACTTTCTTTGTGTAGGAGAAAACCAAGAGACAACACAACGCAAAACACAAAGAGGGACCTGGAATTAGTTGGGCTCACTAAGAAGCAAACAAAAATAGTAGTTATCAGGAGGTGAATGTTAACTTGAAAAGAAACCTGAGAGAAGAGTGAAATGGGCTATATGAGAGGGAGGGTGGCTGACTGGGGTTATGAACAGAACCACTCTGATTGAGGAAGAGAGCATCTATAATATGTTTGCAGACACAGTGGGTTCTACATAAACAAAGAGATGAAGAATTAACTACTTTTTATAAACAGAAATGACAGTATCTTTCCTTCCTTCCTTCCTTCCTTCCCTCCCTCCCTCCTTCCTTCTTCCTGAATTTACATTGCCACCTATTCACCAGATGACTTTCAGCAGCTATCCATGGTTTTGTCCATCAGCTAAAGCCAAGATTCCACATCTTTCCAAATATTTCTGCCCACATTATAGAAACGACAGCATTTCCAAAACTTCTCCACAACACATCTATATAGAAATACATTATTTTTTCCATTCATTTTGATATTATTCTACAAGGATAAGTACACACAAGCATTTGGATTATCCTTAATCCAGCCTTTCAGAATTTCACATTTCAGAATTTCACATTTAAGGAAATTTCCACATTTCATCAAAGATACTTTTATAAGTATTTGTAAGAAGAGACATGTTTGTGAATATTCAGAAATTAATTACCAATTGTTAGTAGACTGCAATTAATCACTATTTGAGGAGAGCAGTACTATTACTGGAGAATCAGTCATTCTTCTGCTTCCAACTGTTACTAGGGTCAAGAGGAAAGAGGTTCCCATAGTTTATGTCTGGTTCATACAGAAATATTAGTATCTTTGTTATGATTATTAGTAATAAAAGACTGAGAATCTTAAAATATTCCACCTCTGCTTTTTCCTTTCAGTTTGATGCATTTAATAAGAATGAGGTTTGTTCACTGCAGTGTCACTAGCCAATCTGTATTAAAGGAGATAATTTGGGCACTGCAATTTGGCCGCTGCAGCTAAAATGACAAAGAGCTTGCACTAGGCAATTGTTGAAACATTGCTCCTGCCAGGTCAATACTGGAGGCTGTCTCCCCACCCAAGGGATCAATGCAAAGTTTTTTCTTTCTAATAAAATATCTCAGTATATTTCTTTTGATGGCCACTAAAATTCATCAGCCAAGGGGCAGCAGGGGAGCAGCTTAAAATGCATTCATTGTTACCAAGAGATCCATCAGTTTCCAGAATTCATTTTTATACCATACAAACATGATGACATCAGCTCCATTAATCTTTCCAGCTTGATACGCACTGTCTCTTGAAGATGCATGTCGACCTCCATTTTTCATTGTTACCAGTCATAGGGCAGCTGACACAGCCAAGATAATCCTGTATTCAGCGATACTGGGAGAATGAATGGATTTTGATGAATGTAATTTGCTATCTCAGTGACAAATGGTAAATGAGAAGAGATGGTTTGCATGCAAATATTGCTGTGTTAAATATGGGCTTGTGAAGAATGTTACTTTGGAACTATCTGATAGGCAGTTTTACAACAAGCTCATTTTTTCAGATGAGATAAGTAATCAACTTCTATTAGGCTATCATTATACTCATATTGTGAATATCTGTTGAGTATGAAAGCAACACAGTACACAATTAAGCAAGTTTTTTCCCCCATCCAACAAGCTAACTTTTAGCTCTTTTATTCTGCACTATGACATCAATTAATCAGAACAACAAAAATGAAACATGTTGCCATACATACAGAAATCTATAATGTTATGGTAAGACCACATTTAGACTACAAGTCTGTAATGGGTTAGACAGTTTGATAAACTCCACGTATTTAAACTAAAACTCTATAATCCCTGGACACTGAGTATGCTTTCTGGGACTCAGAAGAATAGTAACTCAAAACAACTGTCAAAAACCATGATTCATAGACAAGTACTGTACTGTATTTTTTGGTGTATAAGACGCAAAAAAAATTTAGAGGAGGAAAACAAGGAAAAAATATTCTGAACCAAATGGTGTAGTATTTATATTGTTTAATAAAATACCAGAGTAGCAGAATACTTTTTACAACTATGTATATTTTTTACAACTATGTATACTTTTTAAAACCATGTATACTTTTAAAAACCATATATACTTTTAAAAACTGTATACTTTTTATACTGTACACTTTTTACGAACTTCAAACTTGACAGCTTCAAGACTTGTGGACTTCAACCCCTAGAATTCCTCCACCAGTCATGCTAGCTCAGAAATGAGAGTTGAAGTCCACAAGCCTTAAACTTGCCAGGATTGAAGACCCTTGCCCCTTCCTTCCTGTTGCCCCATCCATCGGAGACCCTTGGTAAAATTGTAAAATTAGAGCAGGGTCAATGTTTATCTGCCTACACACTTCCTAGAAAACCCAATGCATGTATAAAAAAAGGTTTGTTTCAGATTCTTCAGCTACGTTCCTAAATAGAAACAAAACATGAAAGATTATAGGTTCTTTTATAAGTTCCAGGTGAATATTTTGTTTTGCTGAGTGTAAACAGTTGCTTCACCTCTAGCAGTAGGACTTTTGGGTAGTCCAGCTGAGATGATAGAGTTTCTTAACCACTTTTTTCACTGTGTCTTTGTATTCAATGTTTTAATAATTCTTTTCACTAAAATTCTTTTCACTAACATTTTTGAAGCCATACATCAACCCCCACCACCACCAGCATGCAGCAATCACTCCAGTAGAATCACTATCCTCCCTGGCTGAGGCAGCTTCGCTTGGAGTGCCTTTCATTGACCGCCACGCGCTCCCAAAGGCACCCCTGAAGATGGGAGATTGGGGTGGGGGCTGATGGACCCAAGCCCTCTCCTGCTGGATGATCAGGGCCGCACTGTGGGCCTCCTCTGCCAGCTGGATGTGCAGAGCGCCGATGGGACGCCCACCCACTTCCCCACAACTGCCGTCATGTGCCCCACCGCACCTGCCCAGGGCACCGGGCATTCGGAGCAGAGGGCACAGCTGCAGAATTCCCGAGCTTCACTCCACATGGGAGACTGGCGGGCATTGGCCAAGGAGACCTCCCGGCAGGATGAAAAGGGGCTTGGGTGAGTGGCTGTAGCCTCTCCCCAGCTGAGGCAGCTTCAATTCAGCCATTATCCTTTCTCATTAATTAACACAAGAATTTGGACAAGCATAATGCAGTGGGATATATTCATGTTTATACAAGGTATAAACACCCTGAACACCCCTACCCCAAAACTCTCCCCCCCCAAAGCCCTCACCTTTTAGATCTGAGAACTGAGGCCTCATTGCTGACCTGATGGACAATTGATTATACCATCAAACAAAATTAATTTATATTAACTTATAATTTTTATCTTATATTTTATATACTTATATTTTTAATGTTTTAGTGTTTTAAATTGTTATTAACTGCTATTTTACACTGTTACTAATTTAATTGACTTTTAACATAATTGGGGTTCTAAAGTAATGGATGACTGGGATAAATATACTTGGGGGTATGAGTGGAATGACTGGTATGATTGGGTGGGTGGGGGTGGGTGGGGTTATGGTATGGATGAGTTGAGTGATAGTAGTGTGAATGATAGGTCTGGCCCACCTGACGCTCGGGAGACAGGAGAGGAAGGGGCACCGATCTCTGGGGTGGCAGGGGGTCGGAATATCCCTGTGTTGCTGGGGAGAGGCAGGTATGGCGGGGGCCACAGAGTTAGCCGTTCCAGGGGAACGAGGGATCGTTGCTTAATAACGGTCCCTTGTTCTGGCTCTGTGAGCCCAATCTTGGGTACTGGTGGTGAGTGTAACTCTGGCCCTGGGCTCAGGTTGCTGCTGCTTAATGCCAGGTCGGTGGTAAATAAAGCTCTCCTCATCCGGGATTTGATCCTGGATGAGGAGGCCGACCTGGCATGTATTACTGAAACCTGGCTGAGCCCAGAGGGAGGTGTTCCTCTCTCTGAAATTTGCCCAGCCGGGTTTCAGATATGGCATCAGCCTCGACCCCAGGGAAGGGGGGGAGGAGTGGCTATTATAGCCAGGGAGAGCCTTTGCCTGCGTAGACTCATTGCTCCGGAAATTGCTGGTTGCGAGTCTCTCTTGATGAAGTTGGACTTAGGGGTTCAGGTGGGCTTATTTCTCACGTACCTGCCTCTGAGCTGCGTGTCAAAAGCCCTGCCTGAGCTACTCGAGGAGGTAGCCGGGTTGGCTGTGGAGTTCCCCGGACTCATTGTCCTGGGGGACTTCAACCTGCCGTCACTCGGCGAAACCTCTGGGTTGGCACAGGAGTTCATGGCCACCATGACAGCCATGGACCTGGCTCAAGTAGTACAGGGTCCGACTCACGAGGGAGGGCACGCACCTGACATGGTATTCCTTTCCGAGCAACTGAGTAATGGTCTGAGACTAAGGGGCTTAGAAGCATTGCCTTTGTCATGGTCAGACCATTTTCTACTACGGCTTGACTTCCTGGCTCCAATCCTTCCCCGCAGGGAGGCGGAACCAATGAAGATGTTCCGCCCCAGACGCCTGATGGACCCAGAGGGCTTTCAGACGGCACTTGGGGTTATTCCAGAGGCACTCGTCCACAGTTCGGCGGAGTCTCTCGCGGAGGCCTGGAACAGGGCTGCGGCGGAGGCTCTTGACCGGATTGCGCCTTTGCGACCTCTCCGTGGCGTTAGACCCCGTAGAGCCCCATGGTTCAACGAGGAGCTCCGGGAGTTGAAACGCCAAAAGAGACGTCTAGAGAAGCGATGGAGGAAGAGTAGGTCTGAATCCGATCGAACACTTGTAAGAGCTTTTATTAAGACTTACAAAGTGGCGCTCAAGGCGGCAAGATGCGCGTATCATGCCGCCTTGATTGCATCAGCGGAATCCCACCCGGCCGCTCTGTTTAGGGTGACCCGCTCCCTTCTTAACCAGGGGGGAGTTGGGGAGCCCTTGCAGAGTAGTGCCGAGGATTTTAACATGTTTTTCGCTGATAAAGTCACTCAGATCCGGGCTGACCTCGACTCCAATTGTAAAACAGAGTCAACTGACAACGAGTCAGTCGAGGTGACTGGGGCACGTACTTGTCCACCTGTCTGGGAAGAGTTTGATCTGGTGACACCTGATGAAGTGGACAAGGCCATTGGAGCTGTGAGTTCCGCCACCATTTGCTGGATCCGTGTCCCTCCTGGTTGGTTTCGGCCAGCAGGGAGGTGACACGGAGCTGGGCCCAGAAGATTACCAACGCTTCCTTGGGGAGGGGAGTTTTTCCAACACTCTATAAAGAAGCGCTCGTGCGCCCCCTCCTCAAGAAGCCCTCCCTGGACCCAGCCGTACTTAATAACTATCATCCAGTCTCCAACCTTCCCTTTATGGGGAAGGTTGTTGAGAAGGTGGTGGCACTCCAGCTCCAGCGGTCCTTGGAGAAGCCGATTATCTAGGTCCCCAGCAGTCGGGTTTCAGGCCCGGTTACAGCACGGAAACCGCTTTGGTTGCGTTGATGGATGATCTCTGGCGGGCCCGGGACAGGGGTTTACCCTCTGTCCTGGTGCTCCTTGACCTCTCAGCGGCTTTCGATACCATCGACCATGGTATCCTTCTGCACCAGCTGGAGGGGTTGGGGGTGGGAGGCACTGTGCTCCAGTGGTTCTCCTCCTACCTCTCTGGCCAGTCGCAGTCGGTGTTAGTGGGGGGTCAGAGGTCGGCTCCTAGGTCTCTCCCTTGTGGGGTGCCTCAGGGGTCGGTCCTCTCCCCCCTGCTATTTAACATCTACATGAAACCGCTGGGTGAGATCATCCAAGGACATGGGGTGAGGTATCATCAATATGCTGATGATACCCAGCTTTACATCTCCACCCCATGCCCAGTCAACGAAGCGGTGGAAGTGATGTGCCGGTGCCTGGAGGCTGTTGGGGCCTGGATGGGTGTCAACAGACTCAAACTCAACCCGGATAAGACGGAGTGGCTGTGGGTTTAGCCTCCCAAGGACAATCCCACCTGTCCGTCCATTACCCTGGGGGGGGGGAATTATTGACCCCCTCAGAGAGGGTCCGCAACTTGGGCGTCCTCCTCGATCCACAGCTCACATTAGAAAACCATCTCTCAACTGTGGCGAGGGGGGCGTTTGCCCAGGTTCGCCTGGTGCACCAGTTGCGGCCCTATCTGGACCGGGACTCATTGCTCACAGTCACTCATGCCCTCATCACCTCGAGGTTCGACTACTGTAATGCTCTCTACATGGGGCTACCTTTGAAAAGTGTTCAGAAACTTCAGATCGTGCAGAATGCAGCTGCGAGAGCAGTCATGGGCTTACCTAGGTATGCCCATGTTTCACCATCACTCCGCAGTCTGCATTGGCTGCCGATCAGTTTCCGGTCACAATTCAAAGTGTTGGTTATGACCTTTAAAGCCCTTCATGGCATTGGACCAGAATATCTCCGAGACCACCTCCTGCCGCACGAATCCCAGCGACCGATTATGTCCCACAGAGTGGGCCTTCTCTGGGTCCCGTCAACTAAACAATGTCGGTTGGTGAAGAGCCTTCTCTGTGGCGGCACCAGCCCTCTGGAACCAACTCCCCCCGGAGATTAGAACTGCCCCTACTCTTCCTGCCT
This sequence comes from Erythrolamprus reginae, assembly GCF_031021105.1. Taxonomy (NCBI): domain Eukaryota; kingdom Metazoa; phylum Chordata; class Lepidosauria; order Squamata; family Dipsadidae; genus Erythrolamprus; species Erythrolamprus reginae. The sequence continues at coordinate 238,070,915 of NC_091950.1, forward strand.
TCCGTAAACTCCTTAAAACCCACCTTTGCCGTCAGGCATGGGGGAACTGAAACATCTCCCCCTAGGCATGTTTAATTTATACATGGTATGCTTGTGTGTGTGTCTGTTAGTATATGGGTTTTTTTAAATTTTCAAATATTTTAAATTTAGTCGGATTATTTATGATTTGTTTCACTTGTTGTGAGCCGCCCCGAGTCTTTGGAGAGGGGCGGCATACAAATCCAAATAATAAAATAAATAAATAAATAAATATAACCCCCATATCTATAAGCCTACAGACATGAATCAAATTTAAATGAATTAATATATCAACTCAGTTAGCAAGGGTGCACCACCATTCCTGGGGCTACAGCGTATTTGCGTGAACCCAGCATGGGATTCAGCTTCTGCAGAAGCCAAATCTTGCGTGAGGACGCATATGTATGAGATTTCCAATTTTTTGCTTCTGTGCATGCAAGAAATGAAAATAGGCCAAAATGTAAGCCACTATCGCTGCTAGCCCTGCCACTTGCTGCCGCTCGCTCAACTGCTTGCTGCTGCTTGCCGCCACTCATCCCACCCACCCACCCACCCCACTGCTCTGCTAATGGCAGCTCCACCACGAGCAGCCCGCCCAGCTTTTACCTTACTCTGGTGCTCACCTCCTGCAGGGGCACTGAGAAGATTGGTCATGGTGCAGTGAGCGGGCCAGGTGGCCCCGAGCACCAGCCGCGTGGCCTGCTCTGTGCTCTCTTGCGCCGCAGACATCTCTCAGTGGGCCGATGGTGCCCCGAACAAGTTGTAGCCTTTAGGAGCATAGCGCTGTTTTCAAAGGCTACAACTCGCTCGGGGCACCATTGCCACATGCACCAAAAGATGCCTGCCGCCCGGGAGAGCAAAGAGCAGGCCACATGGGCAGAGATCGGGCAGGCTGCTTTTTCTGTTGGCCCCAACTGCCACTCTAGGCACCTCAGCAAGATTCAGCTGCTCCGCATGTGCAGCAGCCAAAATCTCATGCGTGAACGTCCTTCCAGCAGCAAAAATTGCTGGTTTCTTTGCTTCTGTGCACACCCGGCAGCAGTGGAGCAAGGCTACGTGTTACATCTCTGCTGTGGTTCTGCCGTTCCAGCTCGTGGCCCATCCCTGTTAGTTAGTCAACGGCTTAAAATAACCTTAGCATGAGAAGTTTCAAATACTATTTAAAAAAATGAGCAAAAAAGGTAACTTTAACCACATTTTATGTAAAGGAATAAAAATTTATCCTATAAAATTCATAGATTCCATATGTATGCTAGGATCAGAACCAAAGCATAATAGAGTATATAGTCTACATTTATGCAATACTCTAATGTCTGAAATGACTACATTTTTATGATGTATAAGTGGAATGTGCATTTTTAAATCTTTTCCTCTTAAATTTCTTTTTAAATCTTTGACATGCTGAACGCAAATGTCATCAGGAGCTTCATCACAATTTTCTGGGAAGTTCCTCCTTGCAAAACTCACTGCTGCTTCATACTTTCAGTATTGCAAAAAAGTGCAATTAAAATATAGAACTAGTTTTATGTTTCATTCAGGAGAACCTGAAACTAAAATGCTAGGAACAATAACTATAAAAATTAAACTTAAATAGAAGTTGGGAGGAAAAGGTTTTGTTTTTTTTAAAAAAATGTACCTGCATACTACATATCATAATTTTACATATGGTAATAAATTTTACATGTGCCAATCAATTATTATTCCTCACACAAAAAGAATTTGATGATCCATTACAGAGTCCAAGGCAGGTGAATCCAGAAACAAGCTCTATTGAATTCTATAGGACATACTCAGGGCTGGGCTACTGCACAGATGGTGTGTGTGTATGCAGTGGGGTAGTGAAAAAGGAGCTCCACTCCAGAGCACCCAATTTGCACTGAAAGATGTTGAAAGAAAATGCATAAGCCACGCCCACAGTGTGGTAGTAAAAATTTTGGTAGCCCGTCACTGGACATACTCCAGGTAAATGATTATAGGAGTGCTACAAACATATTTTTATAACAATTTTATTTTGGTTGGCCTGTTAAGATTATTCCATATTCACCTATTTAAAACTAATGCTAATGTATGTGTAGTTATTAAGAGAATTTGCTGACAGATCCAATAAGAGCTTTTACACATACTGCAGCTCTCGTTCCCAAATGTAAAATCTTGATTCTCAGTTTAGTGTCAATTTTTAGTGTCAATTTTCATACTTGACACTCTGCCACCTTTCCATGCTTCTGTGAGGCCCTGGTTGCCTCAATTTGGGAAGAACTGTCACAAAATCCTTCCCTTGCCTTCCCTACTGACAAGGATTGCCAGTGTTGATCTTATCTCTAACCTGATTCTACTTCAAGTGACATGAAAGATCCACCAAACAACACTGTTAAATAAGAAGCATAAAATTATATCACCAGTAATGGAATGATTGTTTATTTCCATTACTCTAACATCCACTGAGTAGTGTATATTTTATAGCTAGCTTTTCCAGACCTCCATATCGCATTTTGTAAAACATCTGGAGACATAAAGTTACCAATTACATTTTTCATCTCTTAATAAATTAAAATATTTGGGGGGGGGGAGGTGATTGATATCAAGGTTATGAGAAAAAGATATACTGTACAACACTTTTTTTTTTTTTAAAGCATCATTCTGGGGAAAACGTTTTTTTAGGAAGTAGCCACCCTAACCGAGTAGAAGAAATAAAAATACTAATATTCAAGCCCAGTAGTAGATTTAAAAAAAAAAAAAATCCTGTGCTTTTAAAAAAACATACAGCTATGAATAACTATTAAGAGACTTTATACAACCAAATAAATTGTATTATAATATGCCAACAACAAAACAAAATAGAACTTAGCTATTTGAATTTCTTATTTCAAACCAGAGGTAATCTGGTGATCATATAAGATAGCTTCAACAGTTGAAAATTATTTTAAATATTAACAGAGACTACTCATGGTTACACTGTAGTTCTTGAGAAGGTTGCCAAAATATCTCTTTTAAAACGTAGGAGCCACAATCAATTCACATTTCCCACTCTACTCATTCTGTTATGCGTAATATTTGGATTATGTGACCGAGTTATAATATAATATTATTACAAACAGGATTTATTACAAACAGGATTTATTTATTTATTTATCAGATTTGTATGCCGCCCCTCTCCGTAGACTCGGGGCGGCTAACAATAATAATAAGACAATATAAACAAATCTAATATTTAAGTTAATTTAAAAACCCTAATTTAAGAAACCAATCATACATACAGACATACCATGCATAAATTTTATAAGCCTAGGGGGAAGAGAAAGTCTCAATTCCCCCATGCCTGACTACAGAGGTGGGTTTTAAGGAGCTTACGAAAGCTTACGCAACACTATCATTAACTGTTGGAAGTTATTACAATCATTTAATTCATCATGAGGCTCAGTGAAAATTCTCACTACACAGCATTGAGTAATGTAAGGAGGAATGATCATGCAGGCTTTATATTCATCTGGGTCAGCATTGAATTAGCACATTAGCCCAGTTGGCATCTTTCTTCCCTCTTTGTTTGACAGGAACACTTTACTAAATTAGATATTTAAGTCTAGTTCATTCTAGAGTTATTTCTCTAATAATAGACAGGGATAAGAACACTTCTACATTACCAAAATTCAGTGCTGTCCCTAACTGATAATCTAAACATGTCAGCCACTCTGAGCATCCGAATGCTTGGAAGAATTTCTAAGGATATTCAGGTTTGTTTATTTATTTATTGGATTTCTATGCTGCGTGGCTCACAACATATAAAATATACAATACATAATGTAATCCAGTGTTTCCCAACCTTGGCAACTTGAAGATATTTGGACTTCGACTCCCAGAATTCCCCAGCCAGCAAATGCTGGCTGGGGAACTCTGGGAGTTGAAGTCCAGATATCTTCAAGTTGCCAAGGTTGGGAAACACTGATGTAATCCAATTAACTAATTAAAAATCTAGAAAACCCCCCAGAAACCATTAAAAAAACCCAATTATTCCATTCCAGGTTATAAGGTTTTGCTGGACGTAGCAATATTTTTCCTCCAATAGCCCTCATAGCCCTTTCACTTCTTTCCTATACAACAGTAAGGCTCTGAAACTGAGCCTATATTGACCCAGTAAGAGGCTGCCTTGAACCTGACTTAAACCTGAGTTTATCCAATTTTAGTCTCTTTACCACATTGACTGCTCACCAAGGTGCATTCACACAATTTGTGATCACAACATCCTATTACAGGGCATAGAACACCCTACAGGACAGATCTATTTGTAGACATGGAGGTGAGAATCCTTAATTCTGCAGAAATAGAAATAATCTGCATGGGAAAACTACTCAGAAAGAGTGAACTGTATTTAATGCAAGCATGTTGAGAAAAATAATTATAAAATTGATGTATTAAAGTTATCAGCCAAAATTATATTTCAAATAACCCAGGGATCAAATTGAAAGCTGCTTATAAATGTTATTTTATTAATACTGCCCAGAAGCATTACAGTATCCAACGCCCAGTAACATTCTCCAGAAACATTATCTAGCTAGTATGGTCTGACTTGTGGGAACTAGTTTTCCCCCCCACAAACTCACATCTCGCCTTCTGTCATTTTATATTATATTAATAAAACATGTCATTTTTACAATTGCTGCAAAACATAATCCCTAAAATCAAGAGGCAGGTCAGAAATAGGATTGGCAGCAGCTGGAAGACATAATGAAGATGGGAGGTAGGCTGGTGAAAAGATGCTGAGAGGGACAATAGGAGGACCCTAAAAAGATGGGGAATAGATACTAGAAGGAAAAAGCTAATATATTTTCAATTGAGAAAAAACAAAAGACTTTCTCAGGAAGGAGAATACCCAGGAAGTTAGTAATTATGGAGATGGGACTATTATAGCAATAGCACTTATAGAATTACATACTGGACAATTTGGACAGAAAAAAAACCCCCTCATGACCATTCATTATGGTTATTATTTGTGACTTCCTGATAGAAGTAATATTTTTAACACCTGTCAGCATGAATGAGAGGGATCAACCACAAGCATTCTATAAGCTGACCAGAAATATCTTCTACATAAACAGACTAAGCAGCTGACCAGAAATATCTTCTATATAAACAGACTAACCAGCTGACCAGAAATATCTTCTACATAAAAAGACTAACCAGCTGACAGAAATATCTTCTACATAAACAGACTAACCAGCTGACCAGAAATATCTTCTACATAAACAGACTAACCAGCTGACCAGAAATATCTTCTACATAAACAGACTAACCAGCTGACCAGAAATATCTTCTATATAAACAGACTAACCAGCTGACCAGAAATATCTTCTACATAAACAGACTAACCAGCTGACCAGAAATATCTTCTACATAAACAGACTAACCAGCTGACCAGAAATATCTTCTATATAAACAGACTAACCAGCTGACCAGAAATATCTTCTACATAAACAGACTAACCAGCTGACCAGAAATATCTTCTATATAAACAGACTAACTAGCTATGGCTTTCATACTAGGCTAAAGTCAGGGGTGGGTTCTAACTTACCTCACTGCTGGTTTGCTTCTTCCTATCTTCCATGCAGGTGCATCTCGTGGGCCCATGCGCACACATGCACACTGTCAATTTTTCTTTTAAAAAATCCCCTTAAAATAAAAGCCAAAACCAAGATGGCAACGCATGCGCAGTGCCGGAAATTTTGCTTCTGCCCATGCACAGAAGGGGGGGGGAAGGGAAAAATCCCCCCTCCCAAAATAAAAAAACTTCCCCCAAAAAAGAAGGCGGTGTCCACAGACCAGCACCAACAGAATTGGTTCTGTGACTTCATCGTGACATCACCAACGGGTTGCTACCAGTTCAGGCAAACCAGTCTGAACCAGTCTGAACCCACCTCTGGCTAAAACCTTGCAAACAAACCCATTACTGGAATCAAGGAAAGTGATATGATATTTAACTTTCAGCAATGGTTAGAGGCTTCCGGAGGTAAGCAAAGTTTACCACAGTAAAAACCACACCCTAAGGCAATCAAGTAGAATTAAATAATTAATGGAGTATCATGGGATGGCTTCAGGCTTTGGCTTCTTCAGACCAGATTCCTGTACCTAACCAACCTTCTGGCCAACACTAATATACAGATCTCATGTTTAAGTTATTTTTTCCTGAGGATAAAAATGGAGGGATAACAATTTCCAAAAGATTTGCTTAGAATCAATTTTAATAGATAGTGCTAAAAAAGGCTCCCCACCCCACCCTCCTGCTCTACATATGTTCCAGACCTTCATCAGGTATTAATTTTCTGAAACATTAGGTGCAGCAAACCTACAAAAAATAATCTTTGAGACAAAGTTCTTACTATTAATTTGGAATATTAAAGGCTGTTATCCGTGACTTTTTTAAATACCAGCATTGCAAGTTTCTCCCTCAGGTCACAGCTGAAAAACAGCAGTAGAAAATAGGCATTGATTTACATTTATTAGAGAGATAGGAAAGCAGATAATCTCATTTGTATTTTGGCTGCTTGATGCTGACATATCATCCATCCATCCATCTATTCGTTATCAAGGTAGACAGTGCCCCAAAATACCAAGTTGTTGATCAAGTGGAAATTTATAAGATAAGCACAGTTTCTTCCATCAAATTCTCAAAAACACCACAGCATACAAAACTTCTGCAACTGCTTAATGACAAAATGCCTGTGCTAAATGCAGAAAATAAGAATCTCATTTAATTTATTAATCAGTGCCAATTTGCTTACTTCCCTGAAATAGCTATATGCTAACACAACAAGTTCTATTCAAGGGGAAATTACTATTTTAAAAATCATAAGAGGCAGAAACCCCATTATAGATGTCAAGTTCCTAAGGCAAGAATATTCAAGGACCAAAACTGTTTGTGTGAGCTGCAACTTATTCCTAACTTTCGGAGGATCACAGAAGTTCACGATGACAGAAAAGTGTGAAGCTGAATTTAAAGGACACTTTTTAATGAGAAAGTTTTATTATGAGATCAGTTACTTCCTTACTGATGGGATCAGTTGCTGACCATTTCCTTTTAATTTCTTTTGCGAAAATGGTGAAAAGAAAGAAGTGAATTGTGCCTCTTCACATTTGCTATTTTGATGCTGAGTTTTGCTAGAGCCGTGATGATGGACCTCTGGCATGTGTGCCCCAAGTGGCATACAAAGCCCTCTCGGTGTGCACACAAGCCATTGCCACAACTCAACTCCACCATGCATGCATGGGAGCAGGGCACATCAGATGTGTGCACATGTGCAGTTGGTGGGAGTGTACGTGGGGTGTTTACACATACGTAAAGGGGCATGGGGGTCACACATGCATGCAGGGAGGCAGGGCACATGCGGTGGTTCTTGCACACATGCGCAGGGACAAGATGCATGCATGGGGGTGGGGCACACACAGGTGTGGGGGGTTGCACACGGAAGGTCGCTCATGTATTTTATTTATTTATTATTTATTTATTTGTCTAATACACAATACATATTGAAGAGAATAGACCTATAGTAATATATATATATAAAGAAAAGGATAGAAGAAAAGATATAAAAATAGAGGAGAAGATATATGAAAGGAAGAAAAGATATATGAGATAAAGGAGAGACAATTGGACAGGGGACGAAAGGTACACTAGTTCCCTTATGTACGCCCCTTACTGACCTCTTGGGAATATGGAAAGGTCAATTGTGGCTAGTCTAAGGGGAAAATGTTGGGGTTTAGGGGTTGACACTATTGAGTCCGGTAATGATTTCCATGCTTCGACAACTCGATTGCTAAAGTCATATTTTTTACAGTCAAGTTTGGGGCGGTTAATATTAAGTTTGAATCTGTTGCGTGATCTTGTGGTTGAAGCTGAAGTAGTCATTGACAGGCAGGACGTTGCAGCATATGATCTTGTGGTCAATACTTAGATCGTGTTTTAGGCGTTGTAGTTCTAAGCTTTGTAGACCCAGGATTGTTAGTCTATTTTCATAGGGTATTGCATTATGGGTGTGCGGACACGTGCTTTTGGCACTCTGCCAAAAAGGTTAGCCATCACTGTGCTAGAGTATTCTCAAGATGCAGAAAGAATTAAGAAATATATACAGACTCGCCTTATTTTAATAAAATATTTCCAAGAAGGAACTCCCTTCCCACAAGAAAATTAGATTTATGAAAACATTGCACATTAGCTTGAAGGTATGTGTGAGTGCTTGCCCCTTTCCACAAGAAGTTCAAAATACTCATGGAGTAATGTTAACTAGAAGGCCTACCCAATGTCTATTCTGGTTCCATTAAAAGCTTGCAGCCGTTCCTTGCCATACACTAACATTTGTATCTAATTGTAGCTCCAAGTCAGAAATCAATGTGAGGTTAGGGCTCATTAGTAAAGACTAAATTAGGAAACATGTTTCTTTTTGTGTGGCCCGCCTACTCACCCTGGCTCTATGCTATCTTATTAGTGCACATTTTTGTAGACAGGCACATACACAGAAGACTAGCAGGTGAGTGAAGTGCATGTGTAGAAGGCTGTGCGCATGCGTGGAAGTGGGCATGCTCACATTTGTGAACCAGTAGGGAAGGTAAGTGAAAATCATCCCTGGATTCAATTGCGCCGGATGCGGAACAAGAACGTGGACACAAAGAGCTGGGATTAATGGATCACTTTATTAATTGACAACTCAGTTAATCTGATTATCAACAGGACCTGCAGAGGCCAATAAGAAAACGGGGCAGAAATTCCTATCAGTAAACCTTCCTGGGCAACTATGGCCGTAGCTCCTCGCCAATCAAGATGAGGGGACCAAGCCGTCACTATGCTCTAGACTACGCCCACAAAGTGTGGGGGGGCACACTGTCCAATCCCTATCCGAGAATTGGATTAAGTGAGTCCCAAGGGCACCCCCCTCTATTTGCTCAGGCCGCTCCTGCCCGGAGTTCCTGGTGAGGGGCAGCCCATCATCTTCCAAACGATGCCCTAAAGGAGAACATGCATTTGCTACTGCTGTCCATTTCTGCCCCTTACTTGCCAACTCTTATACTAGATCCAAACTACCTATCTAAATATATTAATAATTTAGAAAACTGTTGTCTTAGAAGTCAACCATTACCAGGGCAATTTGGTCAGTTTGGAAGGAGAATTGCCATTTCCAGTGTTTGAAAAATTAGTCTATTGGGGAAACAAGATGAACTATGAAGAGATGAAAGTTGGATCGATTGTTTCAGTTTGATAAATCAAGCTTCAGTGACCACACCAGTGCAGTAGGTGACTCCATTGGGGTAGTTGCCACCAGATTGTACAGGTCCCGACCGGTTAGGTCCCACAGAGTTGGTCTTCTCCGGGTCCCGTCAACTAAACAATGCCGTCTGGTGGGACCCAGGGGGAGAGCCTTCTTAGTGGCGGCCCCGACCCTCTGGAATCAGCTCCCCCCGGAGATTAGGATTGCCCCCACCCACCTTGCCTTTCATAAACTCCTCAAAACTCATCTTTGTCATCAAGCTTGGGGGAACTGAGACATCTTCCCCTTGCCTATGTAGTTTCTGTGCACAACATGACTGTATGTATGTTTTTATTTACTGGGTTTTTTTAGATTTTTTATATGTATAATTGCTATTTTAGATTTTAATTATTAGATTTGTCTTTATGTACCGTTTTTATCACTGTTGTGAGCTGCCCCGAGTCTACGGAGAGGGGCGGCATACAAATCTAATGAATACAAATAAAATACAAATTTGTGTGCGACCACTCCGGTGCTGGTGCGTCAGGTGGCGCCATTTTTTCCCTGAATTTTTCATAATTTTTGCTTTCTGTGCATGTGCAGAAGCAAAATCTCATGAGGGGACACTTGCACATGTGAGATTTTGGCGATTTTTTGCTTCCATGTATGCATGAAAGCAAAAAATTGCCAAAATCTCAATGACGAGCATCCCCTCATGAGATTTTGGTGTATTTTTACTTCCTACACATGCGCGGCGGCAAAATCATACAAGGGCCCAAATCAAGAGGATGCTCGTGCAGTTCACTGGTTTGCAGGTAAGTGCAACCCGCCACTGGACCACACCATCTTTTTCTATTGAAATAATCTTCAGAAACTATAATAACAATCTCTATTTGATTGGCTGACCAAACCTATGTTCATTAATATGTAAAATTTATCTGACAGAAATACTTTCTCAGATTCTTTTGGCAATTCTATTCCAATTGTGTTTCATGTAAAAAAAAGAAGAGTTACTGCTTATAAATAAATTGACCAAGTGACCAATTTCTTCGTATACCCAAAATAAAACAATAACATTCTTAGGAGTTTGGATCCCATCCATCTACTGTATAATACTGTAACACCCTAATTAGGAAATACATGAATGAAATCTATAGCAAACAGCTGATTACTGCTAACTTGGCATTTTTGATCTTCTACCAGACTGAAGGATCTGATCAGATGCCTGCATTAATTCCCCAATCATTATTAATGCCTGCCTTAATTCCCCAATCATTATTTTTTCCTGGCATATGCTCTAAGCAGTTCCAGAAAGATGATCTAATTGGTTTTTTGTTTGTTTTAATTTCTTACAATATCCTTATCTCAAAATCATTTTAGATGATTGCTCCAGGAAGACAGTTGGTGGAGCCATTGTTTTGTCTCCATTTCCAGATCAATCTCACAAAGCCCATTGATTCACAAAATGTCTCACTATAGAGCACTTTGCAGTCTTGGGTCTTCTGAACATTGGAATAATTTTAAGCAAACAAGATAATGACTTGTTAAGATATTCATGAACTGGGAGAGCTAATGGTAACAAGGTCAACCAATGAATAGGTATAGCAACTAAGTCAGCCAATAGTAGCTAACCACTTCTGAGTCTGTGCAGAGAATCAAAACTGAAAACTTAGGTTTAAGCCTGGATGTTGCTCAGTCCATTCTGTATTCTCTGTCCACTCTGTGCTTGTCTGCCCTGATGAAATGAAACTAATTCTCCTGCTTATGTTTACTTGAAGAAATGATCTACTTGTGTGTGTGTGTGTGTGTGTGTGTGTGTGTGTGTGTAATGTTTATAAAGAAGTTAATGAATCCAGCTGAAGATATTGTTTAAGCTACTCTAATGAGCATGCATTGAATAAATAACATGTGGTCAGAATATATATTATCTCAAACAGCCAGAGGTTTATTTCATTTGGGTTTTATTGAAAGAGAAGGAGGTTGTTGCTTCATAAGATTGGACTGTTTGGACTCGTGCCAAAACCTAGGTTTTATAAATATTCAGAACAGTTCTGTATGGACCTTGTTTCCCTACTGTTTCATATTTAGTGAAAGGATTTGCTTCTAGGCATATTATCTCAACCAACATCAGATTTCTTAGGAAGAAATAGCTGCAGACTGGTTGTTGCTAACCAGAACATTTAGAATTCACATAATTTTCAAGCAACATATTGAGAGTTAAGGTTGCTTGCCAATTTTACTCTTAGATTAAAACTGAACAGTAGGCTGCATCATCCAAACAGTAATTCCACAATGATTTTATGGGTATAAACAATGTATAATCTCATGGGGAGATCATTGGAATGAACAAAGTAAGAGTTGTGGGTTAGGGCACTTTTGAGACTGATACCACAAGATTAGGCCAACCTTGCATATCAAGTATAGTTATCTGCTCCAGTGAATGTACACTATTCCCTAACAAACAAATATCTATTTTATTTGTAAATTTGTTCAGTGAAACTGAATAACTCTCTGTTTAGAACTATTCAAGGAGCTGAAGCAGATCTCCCAGGTCCCCAAATCCAGATGGCTAATAATTTAATTAGACTAGTGCTTTGGAAGAACTGAAGAATGCCCTAAAATCTATGCATCTGTGCTGACAAAATATCAAAAAATACGCCTACCATTTTACATCTTAAGCTGTTAAAAGTACATTGCCTGCTTTACCTTTAGGGGCTATTGCGCAAACATCTTGGGAAAGAGATCAGCATCATTTGCACAAAATGGGTAAAGTAACAGCTTTGATGTACCAGATAAGTGACTGCAAAAAAGCATTAGAAAGGTCTGAAATAACTGGGATGTCTATATGTGCTAAAGAAAGTAGGAAAAGTTGTAAAAATGAAGACACTTGCTCATATGGTTTGTGAAAGATGTGGTACAATGAAACTGTTACCAACATTGGCACTTATCAGATTGAAATATGAAAGATTTCTTCCATTTATGAAACATCTGGTTGCAAACCAGTTCAGAGGGAGCCCTTCTGGTTTAGTAAAACTCGGGGAGATACCAAAATCTCAAAACCCTATGTATGGTTAGGTTCACTAGTTGTGAATCCCAAGAGCAGATACAACTGTGAGCATCTGACTATCGTTTTGCTTGGATCGGGACTGATCCATCTTCATTCTATGCTACTGGGATAAAGGAAACATCATCTAGCACACACATCACCAAGGAGAAATATAATTTATTTTGTGTGAGCTTTTTGCATCAAATATGTTATAGCCAACTCTGTCTAAACAAACGGATTAATATGTTCATTCTTTGAGTTAAAGAGGTGCGGTGGCGCAGCGGTTATAGTCAGGAATGGGCAGCCAAAATTTTTACTACCACACTGTGGGTGTGGCTTATTTTGGGTGTGTGTGGCTTAATCGTCATGTGACTAGGTAGGAGTGCCTTGCTGGACATGTGACCAGGTGGCAGTGACTTGAATGATCATCATCGTTCAAGTGAACTGTTAAGTCCTTGACTTACAACATTACCTGTGTTGCTCGCTGGGGTGACCATTGGCTTCGTGTTTCCCGTGCAGTGGAAGTGATGTGCCGGTGCCTGGAGGCTGTTGGGAGGCTCAACCTAGACAAGACGGAGTGGCTGTGGGTTATGCCTCCCAAGGACAATCCCATCTGTCTGTCCATTGGACAGGGAGTCATTGCTCACAGTCGCTCATGCCCTCATCACCTCGAAGTTCGATTACTGCAATGCTCTCTACATGGAGCTACCTTTGAAAAGTATTCGGAAACTCCAGATTGTGCAGAATGCGGCCGCGAGAGCTATTGTGGGGCTTCTTAGATTCGCCCACGTTTCTACAACACGTGGCCTGCACTAACTGCTGATCAGTTTCCGGTCACAATTCAAAGTGTTGGTAATGACCTTTAAAGCCTACATGGCATTGGACCAGAATACCTCCGGAACCGCCTTCTACCGCACGAATCCCAGGGGCCGATAAGGTCCCACAGAGTTGGCCTTCTCTGGGTCCTGTCGACTAAACTATGTCATTTGGCGGGTCCCAGGAGAAGAGCCTTCTCTGTGGCAGCCCCGGCCTTCTGGAATCAACTCCCCCCAGAGATTAGAACTGCCCCCACTCTTCTTGTCTTTTGCAAGTTACTTAAGACCCGCCTGTATCGCCAGGCATGGGTGAACTGAGACACCTCCCCCAGGATCTTACATTTTATGTATGGTATGTGTGTGTTCTTTGGTTTTTAACTCATGGGGTTTTTTAGCTGTTTTTTAATATTAGATTTGTTTCTATTGTAACATTGTTATTATTGTTCTGAGCCGCCCCAAGTTTCGGAGAGGGGCGGCATACAAATCTAATAAATTATTATTATTATTATTATTATTATTATTATTATTATTATTATTATTATTCCTGGGTCACCTGCCCACCTCAGGCTGGGTAGCTAGGCAAATGGGTGCTGCCAGAAGCATAAATGCTGCCAGTGCCGCTTCCACCTACACCTTCTGCTTGCAGCTCAGGTGGGAGGTGGCCGCATGAGGCTGGAGGGAAGCCAGGTAGGAGAGAGGGAAGCTCGTTCGAGGCCAGGAAGGAGGAAGGAGGGAAAAAGCAAGGAGCACAGATGCAGCAGCAGTAGCAGGGGAAAAAAGGAGAGCTGAGCCAAGACCAGTAACCCAGGAAGTGACAGTCGCCAATCAGCTGGAACTGTGCACGCATCTTCATTTCCGCTGGTGGAACTATGTTCCACCCCATCCTGCCTGCTGCCCACCCCTGGTTATAGTGCAGTACTGCCGGCTACTTCTGCTGATCACTGGCTGCCAGCAGTTTGGCAAATCTAATCTCACCAGCTCAAGATTGACTCAGCCTTCCAACCTTCCGAGTTGGGTAAAATGAAGACCCAGATTGTTGGGGGCAACTACTTAGAGAGGATTGTAAAAGCACTGTGAAGCAGTCTATAAGTCTAAGTGCTATTGCTATTGCTAATGCTGGACGTAATTCTGAAGTTGAAATGAACCTGTGGTCATTTTAACTCCCCTAAGAAAGGAAAATGACTAGCATATTGGCCTATTTTCTTAGATTTAATGAGGATGTCTTCAATAAAATTCTCAGTGAAAAAAGTAGAAATTCTTCCCAGCTCCATCATGGCATTATTTACCATGCTACCAACAGCTACCATGTCTTATAATAATATGGCGATTTCACAAAATAGGATGTTTCTATGAGATTGTAGACATGTTATTTTAAATTGTCTGCTGAATCTCACAATCAGAAACTTAAGGTGTCCAGTGACTGCTTCAAATAGTAAGTATATATGAAGCCAAATGACAATATAGTATTTTCTATGTCATCATGAATTCAGTTATTTTTTCATATCATCTTTTTCAGAGGCACAGGAAGTGAAACAAAACTGGATCAAAATGATTTGGGGAAGCATATATTTCTGAAGATAACTTCTCAGAATTTAAAAATGGAATCATGCAGCTTTAATTTTATCTTATCTATTTTGTACAGACAATGTTGCTGATACAAATCAGTGTAAAAGGAATTGCCATGTACTATGCTTTTTATGGGAAAAAACGTCTCTGTTGAAGGTGGCATGAAAGTTCCTAATGTGGAGTGCAAGATAGAAAAATCCACTTGTTTGAATCAAAACTCTTATTTTCTGCCATTATCGGGAAAGATCAGCCTTGACCTGATCCAATTCACTATCTCAGTTCCCGAGATGAGAATGTGCTCTGCATATTTTATGTACCCCAGATGTTGATGTAGGGATACAGCCACAATCTGAATCATGCTCTGCCAAAATAGGGTTGCATAATGGTCATTCCAGAACACCGAGGAAATTGCCTTGCAATGAAAGGTCAAACGCTAAATGAGCACAGTGAACCAATTACAATTGCTGCAGAGAGTGGAACAGTTCTTCACAGCATTCATTTGGCTCGCTGTGATAACAAACAATGTCAGAGCTATAGGGCTTCATCCAGTGGAAATTTAAAGCAGAATTTTTAATAACATAGATATTTCTTTCTAAAACTATTTTCAACTGATTAAAGTCATTTCTTACCCTATCAGCTTAATCCAGTTCTCTCCCCCAAAAGACCACCTGTTTAGAAAATTATCTATTTGGAGCTTGGAGAAGCAGCTCTACTCCTTCCCCTATGGCGGTTTCTCTGAATTGGGAAGATTGTAGTCAAATAATTATTCTTAATGCCCTACGAGCACTTTTTCACACAGAGAAATGGTGAATACAGTGAGAATGAAACTGACAGTTTATATAATTATTTTTAACTTCAATTTTCATTTTCAGCATGGAGGACTGTTTTAACTCTGTCTATATTCAGTTTGATGCTTTGAATGTGTTAACTATGAAGATGTAAAGTAAAAGGACTGTAATATTGCTCTACAAAATGCTAGGTGTGCCATGACCTCATTCAATTAATCTTTTCAGTCTGAGCACCCATTCAGGACTCAATCTTCAGATCACATTTTATCTAGACAATAACTGGCAGAACCCACAACATTCTTCCTTGCATTGTACTGTTCAATATAGATGACTTTAGCATTTAAAATTTATCTATATTTTTAACGTTTGTTTGTATTGAAAAATTGAATGTGATGTTCTTTGCATTCACAACTAGATGGGAATAAATAGTTCTGGTTTCATTGTCTGATTTTCTAGGAAATATACTTGGGTCAAAACCTGTTTGAGTGAAAGAGTGGTTGAGTTTTTTTGAATTATTGGTTTTAAAAAATAATGTGATGGAAAAAACAAGCAGGAAATACATTCAGAACTAGTCATGTGTCACTCTCCTTGACTTGTAATCAGTTAAAAAAAATGAGCATAATTTTTCAATAAGGAAAAAAAGTTTTTAAATGTTTTGCAAGAACATTGGCATAAACAAACAAGTATGATCATTTGTTATACACATAACATACTGAACATCTGAGAAAGACTCAGAACAAGCTACTATTTGTTGGTAACTACAAAGTTTCTCAATTTCTGTAGAAAGTTTTGGCATATGCAGTGTATTTATGAAGTCATTTGTTCATTACAAAGTTTTATATGCTGTCTGTTTCTGTGGGACTCAAGGTGGTTTATAAAGCAGAAGAGCGAACAGAAGAGCAAACAACATCAAGTTATCAGATGACAGATACTTCATATAGGCCTCAAATACTCAGTGGAAAAGCCAGGATTTATTCTTTTTTGCAAAAGATATGTTGGTTTAGGTAGTCTGTAACTTGGAACGCAAAGCTTCTTAAGCATAGGGGCAGTTATATTCCCCATTAGTCTTCCAAGTCCTGACTGGGGGATGTAACATTCTTCTTCATGTTCTTCTGCTGTCCATAAAAATGCTTTCCTAACCCTCTTTCAGAAACATACCGTGCTATCACTTACATATCACTTAGGATATTCTTCCTTATCCCATCACCAAAACATCCCCATGTGAACAATCTTACAACATCCCAGGGGTGAGCTGGTGTACTAAGGGACAGTAATCTATCTAATCACAATTAGCTCAGCATCTCTCCTGAAGGATTACATCTTTCCCATCTAATCTCTGGACACATCTCCATAGCCATGTTAGGTTTTGCTCTTAGAGAAGACACATGGTCTTTTCTTCTTCAGAGTGAAGTATCAAATGAGATTAAATAATCTACCTGCCAGAGTCCTGTTATTTGGAATGTGTATACTGGTGTTCATGTATATGTCCTATACATATTGGGAGATTGCAAAGTAGGAAAAGCACATGACACATATAAATACCAGATATGGAATGATGATTAGGAAAGAGAAGAGGTCCATTGCCTGCCAAACATATTTATCAGGGAAATTGAGTTTAAGATGAAGGAAAAAAGGATCCATGGGCAAAATAACACCCAAAAACTATTGTGTTTGGGTGAGAATTCTCTCCTTGAATTTCCAATAACTTCTCTACTCAATAGGACTTTTTTTCTTCCAGGGGTGATGATGATTATGGTGTACATCCATCCATCTTCTCTAAATAGAAGTCTCCCAGGAGAGTAACAGTCCTACTAAATTATTTGATAGAGATTGCATCTAAAAGTTGTTTGTTATCAGACACTATTTTTAGATGGCAACATCTATGAAAACTTAAATATCAATATCCCAGGAGATTGATTGAATTTTCAATGAGTGAGTGAGTGAGTGAATGTTTGAACCGCCAAACCTGCCCAATCACCATAGATTTGGGAAGAGCGGCTGGTGACTACTTTTCCCACTTCTAGCTGATTCTGGTTTGGAAGAAAAAGATGGCACAAATGGTGGAAGCATCTAAAACTTCTGTTCACTCCTGCAGGCAAAATTTTTCACCTAGGAATTAATCTTATTGTCCAAGACATTTCCCAGTTCTGTTTTTTTTATCATTTTTTAAAATCATTTTCAGTTACACTCACTAAATAAAATAATAAATACCCTGGATGGCAAGTGAACCATTAAAACTTAGAGAAAGCTATAGCTTTGTTAAAACAATTTACTAAAAAGAAAGCCGACATAAAATTTCCAGTAAAGCATGGACCCAGTGCCAGGTCCAAAAATTTCTGTATTCATCTTGCATGGGAAAGAAATAGATAGCAAGTGGTTTTTAATGCATTCTTACATAATCATTGATTTATAGTTAAAAAGGCACCTTCCAGAATTACTAAAAGATGGTTCTGAAATAATGCCAGGAATTGGTTCAGTCACCAATGTTTTTCCATACTTCTCCTATGCATCTCAACTAGATGTATTTTACAGGTAAAGGTAGAAAGACATAAAAACAACACCTTTTTTTTTTTTCAAAAGCTGCACAACACTTAACTTTAATTCTGGGTGAAAGAGGCACCACTAATCCAAACTCTCAAATTCTCAGCTACGAACTTTAATGATCATTCTCCTCTCTGTTTTTCATATTATTCTTGAAAGGATGCAGCTGATTCACACAGAACCTAATTCCCGAGCTGATGCTTAACTGTGTAATAAATATCACAGCGTATCTCGTTGATCTTCATTTATCTCAAAGCAGTGTCACAGTTAAAACCTGAATGAGACACTATCAAAAGTGTGAAGTTGAAAAATATTATAAATGAAAGCAATATGAGACTCCTACTAGGAGTCTGGCAGCATATAAATATAATAAGTTATTATGGTTGTTCCCACAGTCAGCCAGACGTTTAAATTGGACTTGTCATTTTTACCCACCTAGTGAGTCCTTCCAAGGACCTGAGATAGGTAGATGTTCTTGTTTTTCAACTTCAGTGTTCTGGTAGTCTCTCATTCAGGTTTTAACTCTGACTCTGTTTTGTAGATGACCAGGCTGAGACCAAAGGAGGGGTGAAATGTGTCATCAGTCATGAGTCCCTTTACCCCACAAGAGATATCTAAGTTCAGCCCACCTTGAATTCCTTCTACTCTTAGCTCCTGTTAATTTTTCTTGGCTGTTAATAATTCAGATTCTTGTAGAAAGCTCAAGCTTACAATAAAACTTTATACCCATTTGAACTGTCTGGATCTTCTGATTTTCCTGGAACTTGGCAGGTATTAAAAGGTTTTGTTATAGAATGTAAGCTGCTTCAGGTAAAGCTGCCTTCTGCAATTGACTAATGAAGATTTTGTCAATGTCAACAGTGTTCAAATGGTGCTTCAGATGTTTTACTATTGCATATGATGGTGGTACAGTAATCAAGTGCAGTACTGCAGGCAAACTCTGCCCATAGCCTGGAGTTCAACCCTGATAGGGCTCAAGATTACCTTAGTCTTTCATTCTTCCGAGGTCAGTAAAATGAGGATTGTTGGGCGCAAAATGCAGATGCTGACATTGTAAATCACCCAGGAAATGCTGCAAACAGGGGTGGGCTACTGCCCGGATGGAGGAGTGGAACGTAGTGGGGTAGCGAAAATGGAGCTTCACCCCAGAGCACCCAATTTGCACTGAAAGATGTTGAAAGAAAATGCCGGGCCTTCTGCATAAGCCAAAGTGTGGTAGTAAAAACTTTGGTAGCCCTTCACTGGCTGTAAAGCACTAATTTGTGCTGTGAAAGCACTATAAAGGCTACTACTACTACTATTGTTACTCTATTTGCTTTCTTTTGTTCATTCTATTTCTTTCTTTCTTCTTTCTTTCATTCATTTCACTTCTATTTGCAGGTATTTATATTTGGTGGATTTTTTCCCCAATCCTTTCTCTTCCGTTCTGCTGTCTCCAGATTATCCAGATTTTTTTCAACAATTGTTATGTCTGGGGTTATGTGGCAACTGTTTGCCTTAATTCTAAATATTAGTACCACCGCTGCTGCTGCTGCTGCTGCTGCTGCTGCTACTACTACTACTACTACTACTACTACTACTACTACTACTACTATTACTATTACTATTACTAAGCCATTCCCATAAAGTGGCCAAGTCATACCTATCTATTGACCAGCAGTTGAGTTTAAATGGAGGAACTCTTAATTTACTTTATTCGTAATACTTTTAAAACAATAAATAACCTGTTGAGTTGCAGTTGATTTAAATCAGGAGTTGTTCTTTGTTTATTTAGTTTTGGTACAAAAGCTGAATGTTTCTTTTCTAGGATGAGCAATTGCTGAGCCATTTTTTATTAACTGGCTGTGGAGTTAAAACTTGAAAAGATGTACTATATGCATAAAATTTCATGGATACTGATACATTCTTTGAAAAATGTCCTGTGTCTTTTTTTACTTTTGTATCTAGCTGTTGTCTGCTCAAGCGGTTATCATAATAAAATAAAGTTTCAGTGCTTCTTGCATTGCTTCCAGCTGTCAGATTTTGCATCTGGACATAACATGAGACTGAGCATAACAAGTGCTGTTATTGCTACCCTTTGCTCATTTGAAAACTGTCATGCATAGCTGCTCTAGTATGAGATCTGACCTTGTATTTCAGCAGCTATATCGGAAGACATTAACAGTTATTTTTTGTTCTGCTTGTTTTGGTTGGATGCCTAACTCTTTTCAACTATATCTTTCAGCAGAGAAGACCCTGGTAGTCTGACCTCCAGCAGATGTGACCTTTCCAAAGTTGTCAAAAAAGACCCCCTCCCCAATAGTGAAGATTTGTGCTTCTAAAGACAGGAATGACTCTGTGAGCTTGCTATGCCCTTTAATTTGTGCTGTGATAGATGCAGAAAAAAAGATGATTAGTTTCAAGTATAGGTCAGCTGCTTGCTTTAAGACAGGATGGTGAAAATGATGGTTCCATGGCAATGGTGGCGAGGATAGATGTGCACTAAATAATCCCACATTCTGTAGAGAACTCACATTAACATGATTAATTTATGCTGCGTCTGTATGTTTACTAAGAATAGCATGCTGTATCTAGATCATATTCTTTCACCTGCCCCTGCTCCAAATAGGTTAAAAAAGGGAAAAATGAACTTTATTTTTTTTTTAAATACACACTGTGGGCAATGAAGGGCTACCAAAATTTTTACTACCACACTGTGGGTGTGACTTATGCAGGATGCCCTGCATTTTCTTTCAGTGCGAATTGGGTACTCGGGTGGAGCTCCATTTTTGCTACCACACTGCATTCTGCCCCGTCTGGGCAGCAGCCCACCCCTGACTGTGCGGTTACAAAGCATTCTGAACCATTAGAAAACCACAGGAGGAAAGGAGTTTTTTAAAAAATTGAAAAATATCGTTTTAAAATCATGATTTAAATATGTTTATGCCATTGTTTCAGAAATCAACAATAATTACAGCAAACAAAATGATGCTTTATCCTAAGAACATAAGAAGAGCCTTGCTGAATCAGGCCAAAGCCCATTGAGTCCAGCATTCTGTGTCACACAGTGGCCCACCAATTGTCCATGGGGATCTTGAGCAGAAAGAGAAGGCAAGACCCTCCCTTTCCCTTGACTCCCAACAAGTGTTACTCAAGCGAATCCTGCCTACCTCAACCAACATAGAGGCAGCACTTTGACATCCGTTTCAATAACCACTGGTACACTTGGCATCCATGAATCTGTCTAATCCTTCCTTGAAGCTATCAAGACTGACAGCTGTCACGACCTCTTCTGGAAGTGAATTCCACAAACCAATGACCCTCTGGGTGAAGAAATATTTCCCTTGATTTGTCCTCACTTTCTTACCTATGAGCTTTAGGGAGTGCCCCCTTGTCCGAGTATTGTGTGATAGAGAAAATAATTTTTCTCTATCCACCTTTTCTGTCCCATGCATGATTTTATACACTTCGATCAAGTCACCCTTTAAACGCCATCTTTCAAGGCTGAAGAGACCAAGGCGTTGTAACCTGGTATCATAAGGGATGTGCTCCATTTCCTTTATCATTCTTGTTGCCCTTTTTTTGCACCTTTTTCAGTTCCATTATATCCTTCTTGAGGTGCGGTGTCGAGAACTGTGCATAGTACTCCAAGTGTGGTCTCACCATCGATTTGTACAGAGGCAATACAACGCTTGCTGACAATTGACCTTATCAATTGTAATTTGTGTGATTTAATCACTATGTGTAACTAAGTTTTTATGTATTTTATTCAAGCCAGAAGTGAGTTCCTCCTGGTTCGGACCGGTTCACCTGAACCAGTAGCAAGCCACTGATGATGTTACGGAACCAGATAGGTCGGTGCTGGTCCTTTTAAAAAAAATGTTTTATTTTAAATTTTGTTTTGTTTTTTCCTTTTGCGCATGCACCAAAACCACATTTCTGGCACTGCACATATGTTGCCATCTTGTTTTCTTCTCTCTCTTTTTTTTGGGAATGTTTTCTTTTTCTTTGCTACACATGCCACATGGTGCTGGAGGAAGCAAACCAGCAGCGAAGTATGTTAGAACCCACCCCTGATTCAACCAAATATATAGAGTAGAAGTATTTCTGGCACATGTGTTGCTGGTATTGTGCTTGTTGTTAATTACATTTATAGAATGCCAAATCCCTAATGGCTCTCAGTAGTATAAAACAAAAATCTAAAAGAAGCAGTATATAATAGGAAGGTGTACCAATAAAGCATCCAGAACAAATAACATAGAATAATATTAACCCACCAGTCTAAGATCCAAATCTAAAAGACTGTGTCTTGAGTGGCATCCATCTCTCTGGGTGCAATGCTAGATGCCATCTTTAGTCCCCCTCACCTTCATAAAGTGGAACACTGATAAGTTTCTTTCAGACAGATAAACTGGCCCACACATTTACAATGGGAGAATGCAATCCCACAGATAACATGGTTAATTTGCAACCTCAAGGCCATTGGTAGCCAATGCAAGGCTTGCAGTAGTTCTCTAATGGGCTTCCATCAGTGAAGGGCTACCAAAATTTTTACTACCACACTGTGGGCGTGGCTTATGCGGGACACCCTGCATTTTCTTTCAACATCTTCCAGTGCAAATTGGGTGCTCTGCGGTAGAGCTCCATTTTTGCTACCCCAATGCACCGCTCCCCGCGTCCAGGCAGTACCCCTGGCTCCCATCAACAATTCCTGGTTAGCCCTAGATTGCTCCACTCTGAAGCAACTGCAAGGATACCATGACTAAAGGTACTGTAAGTTGCTGATAAACTTCAACTGTACAGTAGATTTAAAAGGATCTGTATAGATTCACCTTTTCCATCCAAGTCCTGACAAAGGCCACCTATTTAGGGCAACCAGTGCTCCCTATGATTTAAAAGTCTGATGAAACACATGAAGGGATAAAACAATGACCCTAATGGAAGGAAACACAACAACTGCAGCAGAAATTAACTCCTTGCCCCAAACGCCTTCAGCAACCAGCAAGAGGCTAACAGGGTTGGAGGGGGGCATTTGGATTTCAGGGACGATGCTATTCTATAGTGCTGTCACAGAGAATATTGATTAAGCTAAATCAAAATGTATTGTTTTGACAGCAGAGTTGGTAAAAAGTCTGTGAAAGGAGATTTCTGGAGGAAAAAATAATAATACAGGCTACCTTACAACCTGCCTAATAAATGCTTTTGGTAGAACTGGGGATAACTGCCCTTTTGAAATTCCTTTCCAAGTTTGTGATCACAGATTTTGAGAGAATAATTTCTTTTAATTTCTCCAGGGAAGAAGAAGTTGTCTAACAATGTTTCAAGGGCAAGCCTCTCCTTAATCACAAGACTGTAGCAGCACGATTTTGAAACAGAAAGAAATCTCATAAAATGAATCCCTTCATAAATGTCTTCCCTTGCAATTTAAGGGTGAAAAGGCAGAGAAGCTGCAGACCACTAGAGAGAAGATAGGACAGGAAAAGGCAAAGCTTTCATATACAGTCCGTGATCATCTTGTATTAAATTAAGTGAAAGATCCATATTCTACCCAGGAGAATCTCCCTAAATTTTTTCTTTACATTTATTCAGAAGGAGAACTATTGAGAAGAAAAGTTGGCTCCCCCCCCCACCGACCGCTAAACAGCTAATACAATGGCCACACCTACTTTTACTGCAAACAAGTGGTTTCTAAGGAGGTGCATTGTATTAAAACAGTGATTCTGACTTATTTTCTGTTACAACCCCCCCTCCAGGAAAAGTAAATATTCCATGCACTCCCAACTCTCCGATCTGGGCCCCAATGGAATTTTAGTGTTAATATTTATTATTTTACTTATTATAAGCTGCAAGCAAACCAATGAGTGGGGAAGGCTGCTCTACCCACTTACCTGGGAATAAGCCACACTGAACTCAGTGGAGCCTGTTTTTGGTTAGGCAGGCATAGGCTACCATGGTCACCAGCCTGGCCCACCCAGTGAATGGTGTGGAAAGAGGCCTTAGGGTGCCATTTGAAGCTTTCACCCAATTGCAGAGGATGCTCCTCCTTGTTCAGCAGCAGGTTTGCCATGTAGTTCATGACTACCGGTGACGGCTGAGGACAGAACTCATGCAGCCACCCCGCTCCACCTGGCCACCTTCTTTTTCGGGCTCAGAGCAGCGTGTAACTGGGAAACCACTTCCCGACTGGGGGAATCAATTGAGAGGGACCACATATGTTCCCTGGGGTAACACACGCCCTCCCTGACATCTCTCTGTGCCCCCCACCCCGGGGGCATGCACTCCACTATTTGAGAATCACTGTATTAAAAGAATGTTCATCAATATTGTCTTCTTTTTTTAAAAAAAGGTTCCACTTGCTTTGCCTTTTTTCCAGGCTTCTCAGAATATACAATATACTACTAAATCTGTTCATTTGGTACAAATGCAGCTATATTCACACTGTGCTAATACTGGTAGATATTGTAAAGTACTTGAGAGAAGCCAAAAGGCCACCTGGCTATTTCATAAAAACAATTCTGCCAGGATGATTTTTTTATTATTATTATTATTATTATTATTATTATTATTATTATTATTATTATTAATTAGATTTGCATGCCGCCCCTCTCCGTAGACTCGGGGTGGCTCACAACAATAACAAAGACAATGTAAGAACAAATCTAATAATTTAAAAAACACTAAAAAAAACCCATTATTAAAAGCAAGCATACACACAAGCATACCATGATAACCATGAATAACTTCTAGATGAAGGAGCTTTAAGGAAAGATTTTGGTTGTAGCCTTTGGGAAAACATTCTAAATTGATAAGGCTTGAAAATAATATTTCAACACACAGTGAATTAATATCTGAATTTAAATTGTTATAGCTTCCAGAGCATTATTGGGCAATCTGGTGCCAAAAACCACATATGTCCATGTGGCCTGGTTCCTGCCTTCTCAGAAATGGATATCTATGGCTGAAAACTGGTGACACAACATCTAGGTATTTTGAAATACTGTAAGTAATCTACGACAACCTCCACAAGTTTAACATAGTGAGAAAAAACAACCTTCCACTCAGATGTCTGAGTGGGAATTCTCACCTGGTCAAGCTGTTCTTAGCTGCCAAAAACAGTGGTGGCATAAGGAGCTGGGGGGGTTTCCCAACAGATCCCTGTAACTGAGGTATTCAATGCTAACACAGGTGTAGATGTACACAATCACATTTGTATTGTAGTGAAATTGCAAACACACACAAGCATGTACAGGAGAATTAAAGAAGACCAGTCCAGCAGGGAGTCTAGGTAAGGCCATTCCTTGGCATTCATTATTTCTATGCTCTGAGTGCTTTCATTAATCACTCATTAATTAAACCTTGAAAATGTAAAAAACAAAATTTACATTTGTAAAGCAATAAACAAATGAGCACATTGCCCTGTGCTGCCTAAAGGTGAGATTTTTTAAAAAGAAACTATGGCAGATCTAAAGATCTGGAATTCAAATGCCCACATTTACCATCATTACTAAAGTAGCATCGAGTTATTTACCTAACCGGTGAAGGATAATAATTGAGGCTGAAACTGTAATGTAAGGGGTAAGCATAGTACACAAAAATTACATTATATGGAAGAATCAGAAGGGTGAATATTGGCGATGAATGAAAGTCTACATAATTTTGAAAATGCCACAGCCAAGGGGAGTTGACTGCCTACGTTTTTCTCACTTTTGCCTCTTGCTTTCTGACTGCCAAGCTCATTATAGTTCATCTCTACCATTGCTCTAAATTGCTTACAGATTAAACGAAGGCATTGCAAGTTTTCCAGTCCTGCTGACATGGCGCAAAAATAACTCATCTATTCTCTTAACTCTCTGTTTTTATTTAAACATTCCAAAACTTTATTAGAATCCAAGAACATATTGCCAAGAAAAGATTAGCATGTGGAATTTCTTCCCTACAGGGCTAGTTCAAAACTGTTCTGCTTTTTGATGTAAAACCAAAATAAAACAAAGCTTTACATAGTCACAGAGCAGCTTTTCTTTAAAGAATGAAATTTGGAGTTTCGAATGTCTTTTTTCAAGCCCTGCTATGTTGTTTAATTGTGTTGGTGGGAAGATGTTCCTGGAAGAATGAATAAAGTATGCCTGAGGAGAACACCAAAAGAATATATTCCCCAAGGGACAATATTTTTATGCACTTTTTAATGTACTTTTAAAAAGTCTTGTTTAGCTTTGTTTTGTTCTTGTATCCCCCCCACTTTCCCCCCAGAGTTTTAACTTTGTGAATATAATTTTAAAAAAAATTGGAGAAAAAAAGAATACACTCCCAACAGAATCACCCAAAATATGAAAATCACACCACAATGAAATATGAAAATAATTGATTATACATTGACAGGATAGAAAGAATCATGCTGCTTTTGAACTTTGGTGTTGAATAAAACTCTTTGAGATGATTATGGATAGTCAAGAAAACAGATGGAGAAATCAATCCGGAATTTACTTATAACACAAATGACTAGGCACAAATTATAGTATTCTGGACACATGAAATGAAAATCCAGTACCTCAAGAAGTCCACAATGCTGGAAAAGGTGCAGAGGTAGGCTATGAAAATTTCAGCAATGGAATTCTCTGCCTGGTTATTGGGTGGATGTGGCCATTATGGGTGTGGCCTAATCGGCCTCCTGCATCATGGTGTGTGTGTGTAGGGGGAGGTGTTTTCACCTTCGCCAGGCTCCAGAGGCTTTCTTGAGCCTCTGGGAGGGTGAAAACTGCCTCCCCCGGGCTCTGGACGCCATCCGGAGCTTCTGAGAGGCCCATTTCCTCCCCCCAAGCTTCCATGTGGGCCCTGCACTTATGTCACATCCAAAATGGGCCACATGGAGACTGCTGGGAGGGGCAGGGTGGAGTGGGAGGGGCGAGGCAGGAGGGGCCTGCCAGGGGTAGGATTGGGAGATTCTACGAACCCAGACAAACCTGTAGCAGCTCACCCCTGGAAAGGAGGAAGAAAATAAAAGATGACCAGGAGAAAAACAGATGGACTCAATTATGGGTATATTGCTGGAGAGTCGAAGAGTCACTCCGGGAATAAATCACCCTGGACAAAGTGTGTGGTTGTTCAGAGCCAATATAGATTTAATAGCCCACAATAATTAATATTTTAATAATAATTTACTGACAAAACACACACACACACACACACACATACAGAGAGAGAAAGAGTTTATAAAACATGCAGAACTATGGAGTATTATAAACTGCAAAGCCTCAGTTCATGAAACATAAGGGAACAAATGCAACCAAACCGGGTTATATGCAGTGTAATTCATCAACACAGTTAATGCATTAATAGGAGGACAAATGAATGGAAATAGGAAGGAAATGGTTGTGAATGCTGAAACAAGTTTTCTTATTTAACTGATTTATTTCTGATACTAACAGTCCATTTGATGAAAACTGAACAGTGATTTATATTTAGAGGCAAAGAAGAGCTTCAGACAACTTGGGGACAGGTTGAATGGCATTAAAAAACAACAACATATCCCCCCTCCCATCATAGAGCAACTGTGAAAGCCAGTCAGACAATCCCAGTAAAAGGCAGAATGCATGAAGAACTTCCAAGCTATGTTACTTTTGTGTGTCCTGTTTTCCAACTTACCAACTTGTTTTCGATTCTGAAATGCTACAAAGTCTTGCCACGTATGTTAAACTGTTCAGTGATTAAGGCTATCTATTTAACCATAATATCAATGGCATATTTTACTATAATAGAAATGTATGGTTTCACACTTTCAAAATTAGGGTAAAGCTGAGAATCAGGGGATATAAAACATGTGCCAGGAGAATGTCACAAAGATACTTCACTTTGGAGATAATAGTCAATGAAACTGGGAAGTTAATACTGATTAACTTGAGCAAGTTATGTAATGCTAGTGGCAAGAAGCCCTGGAATCAATTGTTTCATAAATTGATGAAATTCAGCTCAGCATCAAACCTTCTTGCACTTTAAGTGCAATTTAGTTCTTTAAGCTAAATCAGATAATTAAAAACAAAGGGAGTTTTTCACTGATGCCTCTGGCCGCAAACACAAATAAGCTGAGAAAATTTAAGACAAACTCAGAGATAAATAGGGAAAGGTCATCATCTCTTATACATATATTAAATATCATATCTGTTATAAACTGTAAAAGCCTGTGGACAGAAACAGAAAATATACTTGTTAGACCTTCCTTTACTACAAAGTCTCTAAGGAGATATCTATACTTGGTTGGCAGGGGTGAGGGCTAGCAATTTTTTGTTTATTGTCTGGCATTTTGTCTGAAATAGATTGGCATATCTTGTGGCAGAGAAAAGAGAGGAACTCTAAGACTTAAGTCACAAATTCATGTTTTCCATACCCTGCATTGTGTTTGTAGTTGGATAGTAAATACAACATCTATAGGAAAAAGTTTACATTGCAGTGTCTGCTTACCTAACTGATTGAACTAAAATGCATTTTAAACTGGAGATGTAGGAATGGGGATTTTAAACCAATGCATATGCAATGTATATATAAAAACAATGATGCATGGTGTGAGACTACCTAAGGAACAGTACTACAAATTCTACATACCATAAACCTGACTTTTTGCATAGACATTGGAAAGAATAGCACACTGCAGAACTAATAAAATCCAAAATGTTTCAAATACTACCTATAATCTTGGTTGCAAGAAGACAAAAGGTGGACATACGACAGGGCATGAGAAGAAGTCATCCAGTTTGTTTATGGAATATATTCATATGTATTCTTCCCCATCCAGAAAATTGCCTACTTGGCTACCATATCTGATGCACAGTATGAACTTGATACATGGAAATAAAATTGTAGAAATGACTAGGTATATGGCTTTCTACCTTCCATTTCCACTGAGACACTATTAGTTATGTTGAAGATTCAGAAATTAAGAATGTTTGGATACACAAGACATATCCACATGTAAAGAATGAGCTCCACATCCATTTCCAGGGTTTATAAGTGCTCATCCATCCATCCATCCATCTAAATTTCAGATATTTTTAGAACACTGATTTTTTTAAAAAAAAATCTATTGCTTACTTTTAATCCTATAAAACAGGCACAATATACTGCATTTCAACTGTCCTGTAAAAGTAAAATTCAGCCGTAACCAACTAATTTCGAAGTGAAAAAACTGGCTACAATATTAGAGATGCAAAGCAAAAATCTTCTAAAGTGGCCATTATTATTATTACATTTTTTTTAATCTTATAAATTGCAGCTTTCCATTCTAACATTTGTTTCTGGTTTCAGATGAGTAGAAATCTAATTTCTTTCTCCTCAAGAGCAAATGTCAGCACAAGTGGGATCTGAAATTTGTTGCTTGACACCTGCAGCTATGAACTAAATTGAGTGTAATATTTCAAAGGAGTTCTTGGGAGGTACACACTTAAATTTAGTTAAGAGGCAAGAGCGTAGATGTTTGCACCTTCAGTATCAGGCTTCTAAAACTATCTCAAATGTCTGTTATAAGGTGAGGGAAAAAGAAATTTTAGTCTTGACATGATTGGAAACATGCAAGTGAAACTCCAAAATGTGAGGCACTGTTATGATTCTCTTTTAGAACAGCAGTGTTTCATGGGTACTCCCACCAAGACCCCAAAAGTGAAGAGATTGGCTGTTTCTTTAAGGAAAATCTTTCAATTTCTCCACGTATTAATGTGTAAAGCTAGAGTTTACAATTTTGCATCGTTCTTATTAGGCAGGAAGTCCATAATCTGGAACCTCTTAGCACAAAGTTCTGAAAGACTTGCATGTGGCCCCCCGAGCCCCTCCAAAATTTACCTCCAAATTACAATGCTTAATTTGGAAGAAAAGGAAAATATTAAACATATGGGAAACATTCAGATAAATTGCATTTAGCTGATTTGAGAGTAATTCCCAATGAAAATTTATTTAAAGTAATTGTCTATTTTTGCTCGTTTATTATGTGTAGATAATCTACAGTTAGTCACAGTCGAATCCTGGTGGAAACATAATAATTCAAGTCCTAACCAAGGACCTAAACTTATTAAGATAAGTGTCTAAGAATTTAGGGAACTCCAAGTAGGAAGTGTTTTTGTAAAATTAGGGTATTCAGGTCTGATAAATTCAATATTAGGGTATTCAAGTCTGATAAAATTCAAGATTATTGCAATAATTATTATTTCTGCTATTACACCATACCCTGGAGTGTCACTTAAATAATAAAGGTGATCCCATGCCTTCCAGAAAAAATGTGTACCCTGGTGCACTAGATTATTACTCAACTCCCTCAATTGTTTTTGGCTTTTTCAGCACTGCGCATGCCACGCAGTTAAGGAGGAAGTGAACTGGCAGCAAGGTAAGTTAAAATCAGTGAAGGGCTACAAAAATTTTTACTACCACACTGTGGGCATGGCTTATTTTGTGGGTGTGGCTTGCTGGCCATGTGACCAGGTAGGAATGGCTTGATGGTCATGTGACTGGGGTTGCTTAAAGGTCATTCAACCTCATTTGCTGGGATAGGAAAAACATACCCAGAGCCAAGAAGGGAATTTTAAAAAAAAAAATCAATTTTTTTCTACTGGTTATGCATACCTGGCTGTACCTGTAGGAGCGCATCACTGGTTAGAATCCACCCTTGGTTCAAAAGCAGTCATTTCTAAGATGGGAGTCATGGTTAAAAAGGTCTGGAGTTTGCCAAACTCATCTTTACTATGGTGGACTAAAAAGTTCTAGGTTTATTTAGTCTGTACTTCCTACAAAAAACATTCAAAATAGGAATATAGAAAAGATACTTAGGGACACCATTTGGGGTGGGTTCTCGCAGTTATGTTGAATTCTACCTCATTACTTGAAGTACAGCAATTACATGGCCCTTCTCTAAAGACAGCTAATTTGCCACTAGGAACAGCTTCCACCAGACCTATTTTAGCTCACAAAAATCCTTGCAAGCCAGATTAGGGTAGAAGAGCCGGGTCATTAGCTTTAAATGGGCTCCTCTTCTACCAAGAAGACTGCAGACTTTTGAAATGAGCGCCGCATCAAGTTGCTCAAGTAGCAATCATGCTCTCCTCCCTGCTTTGGATTTATTGTCTCTGGAGAATGAGTGATCTGCTCTCCCACATGGACTAATTGGGCTACTCTAATGAACTCTGTGTGGATTTGCAAAAGGAAGATGAGTCAAGCTGCAGCCTGCCTAAGTCCTAGAAAAAACACCCCAGGGGCAGCTCTAATCATTGGCCAGATTTAGAGTCAGTCCCTTTACGAGTTTAATCACTCAAAATAGGCTGGTTCCTCCCCGGCAATCAAAAGCAAAGGCTGGAAAATTCTGCCGGGAATACTGGCCTTGAGGTAAATTCATTGAAGATGCCTATTACCTCCTCAGCAACATCTGCCACAAGCTGTGATAAGGATTCCAAAGGATGACATAAGGTGCAATGATAGCATCATACATGCGTTGGCATGTAGTCCCCACTGCCCCCAATCTTCCCAATGACTAGACATGCCCTAAATTGTTGTTTTTTTTAAATTTCCCTTTCTAAATCTGCAGAAAGTGCTCAGTATCAGACGATGGCATCTGAGATGGAAGTTCCTGACTGACTTTTGTGCATGGTGATTATGACAGCCTTTTCACTCGTCTCTACTTTAATGCCCCATTCTCGCAGAAGAAAGCTGAGCAATTGGAGCCTTTGTGCTGCACCCATCAGCATGGCTCCGAGTTGTTCAAGCCCCAGGAGATTCACTTCTGGGCACATCAAATGCTATTCAAGGGGATGTTGTTGCTTTCTCAAAGACTCCTTGGAATCAAATGGCTGCCATTACTCCCAAGGATAATTTTCCTATCTCACCAAGAATCCGTAAGTATGGCATGGGGCAAAGTAAAAGCATTTTAAAAGATGGCTTATATAAAAGGAAACTGCTTTCTCCATCAAACACCTACAGAAATAGTGTTATTATTTTTTGAGTCAATTAATTCAGATTTCCTCAAAGTTGAGGTCTTTCCTTCTTTCCCTATCCTCATTAGCTGTGACAAACACAGGTTACTGAACTTATTATTCTTTCAGCAGCTCATTAGGACTAGAACTTGTTAGTGCTACAAAATGTTAAGTCCATGAATCAAGAATGCTTTTAATAAAGCTGCGTTTTTAAAATAACTTCAATATATCAAATGTTCAGGGCTGCACTAATAAAGTTGGAAATAACTGAAAACACAGTTATCTTCTGCCAATAGATAGAAATTATATATCTATATCTGTATATATTGTTTGTGTACGTATAAGGATGTGTTTATGCACACATACACATTTTATTGACTCAAAAATAATAAAACTATTTCTGTAGTATCTACATGAGGGGGGAGGGCAGATTTTGAACCTGGCATGATCTTCATGTGCTTATTTCCCTCTGCACTTAATTTGCAATTCAGCTAATATTTACTGTGGCAGCTTTATTTTAGCACTGATAATTTTACCATTGCTACAATTGCTTCTCTAAAGGCCAAATAAGTTTGGATAAATGAGATATAGTATTGGACTGCTAATAAACACATTGAGCATTATTTTGCTTTGAAGGATATCTATCTCAGAAGCTGAACAGGAAGCAGATAATAAAATGGTCCATATTTTTTTTAGAAAAAAACTAAAAAACAAAAATGAAAATAACTAGAAAAAGTGTTTTCAGAGAGGCTGATAGGAAAGGAACTCTCTGCTCTCAAAGTCTGCTATGCACTGAAATTTAGCAGCAAAACAAAATCATGTTTGCTGTTAGTACATCAAAACATCAAAACTAATATAAGACACTCCCAGTTCCTCTGACATAAAGGCTAGCTTTAAACAAAATGCTTCCATGTGTACAACAAAAAGCCCATACTGTGCTGATGGAATAAAAGATTCACGTTTAAACTTTCACTGATCTATTGAATCTTTCAATTTAGAAAGACTATTTTGTCCTAGTGGGAGATTATGCAAGGCAGCCTTTAAGTTCACAAAGTAGATTTATGGGAAGCATAAACATCTTTATTTAAATAAAATCCTATTTTGTAAAGGTTGCAAAGATTTAAGAATATGGATGGGGAACACAGGTGGAGGAGTATATTTTTACGTGCACCAATGAAGGAGAAAAAAAAATCACTGTTCATAAATTTAACATAGCACATGGTATTAGACATGGAGAATATTGATTAGGACTGGTTTCATTCATCCTTGGAAAGCATCGTTTTTCCTCTACAAGGCACAAATGTGTTATTCACCAAACTAAAATATTTTTTTAATGTTAAAAGAGAGCTGAATATCATTTATATAATATTGTCGCTCTTTTATATATAATAATGCCACTATCACTGGGTTGCAGATGCCCTGAAAAAGAAAAACCAAAAGACTATGTGAATAGTCAACATTAGGTTGATCAGGTTCGATCAGGTATGCAGAACCGGTAGAAAAATTTTGATTTTCTTTTTCTTTTTTCCCTTCTGGGCTCTGGTTATGCTTTTCCTATCACAGTAAATTAGGTTGAATATATAATTTTAGAAGAGCTGTGCATACAATTTACATAGTAGATAATGTATATTTTTGTTTGCCTGTGTGTAATATACATATGGGCATATATACATAGAATTAAGTGGTATATTTTGGATGGTCAGTAAAAGTAAATAGATAGGGAAATTGTATCTCTTTGAGGCGAGGAGAGGCCAGGCACCCTAACCCAAACCCTTGATATGAGTGATGTCAAGTTGGCCACCTTTAAGCTAGTCACATGACCTTTAAGCCACCATGTCACATGATCGTCAAGCCACTCTCACCTGGTCACATGGCTAGCAAGCCACACCCACAAAATAAGCCATGCCCACAGTGTGGTAGTAAAAGTTTTTGCAGCCCTTCACTGATTAGACAGGCAATAATGTTTTTGCCCATACAAAAATGAACAGAGTCCAGAGGAAGGAATCTATTCAGAGTCAGACAAAGAATATGACCCAGGACAAGCACAAGGAAAGAAAAACAAAGTTCTAGTTCTTAGGTATTACCTTGTATGATCATCAGTTCAGGGAGAAGCACACTTGTAGGAAACAATCTCATAGAAATACTCATCCCATAATCAAAAGAGGTTTTAAAGAGAGGAACCTGTTGGTAATTTAGAAGCCCAAAGCAAAAATCTGTACTTTATACACTTATAACAGCCTTCCTTCTAATTTGTACTGTTTGATACTGCAACAAAGAAAAATGCCACTGTCTCCTAGTGATTGCTTTAAGAGACAACCATGGTACTCAGAAATTGGAAAATCAGTTTGTAAAAGGACTTCTATTAATTCAAGATGGCGTGTCATTAATAGTTGTGTCATCTGTGCTCCTTCATGCTTGCCTTCACTATGTGCTCAGAACAGTGTGTGAAAAAAAGACTGGAGCCCTGGAGACCAGCTTTGCTCCAATGTTCTTATCCCTTTAGCAGTAGGATTCGTGTCTCAATGTCATTAGCACAAGGATAAAAAGGAAAGCTCTTCAGCTGGCACTGTCAGGATTCCTGGTTAGTAATAAGCATGATCAGCTGAATGAGGGGGGGGGGACAGAACAGCTGCAAAATATTTGAGAGTAAGTTAAAGCAGGTAATCCCTTGCAATCAGTTTATCCCAGCCAATGAGGATCTGATTACAGAGGACTCGACAATGGACATACAGATTTTATGTAAAAGAGTAAATGGATGTAAGTGTGACATCCAGACTTAGATCAAGGACATATTATCACAGCATTTTAACCTCCCAGGGTATTTCATACTGATTTCAAAGAAGTTATTCTAGAGAAAACAAACTTCATCACCACAGCTGAGAGACTAACTTACATACATCAAAATGCTTCAGTCTATTTCAGAATATCTTAACAAATATAATGAGATGGGCTTTTAACTTATTACAATTCTTAATTGATAAATACTTGCAGATGTCTCACACATAACTTAGGTTTTATATATAATTACATTTTCCCTCTCTCACATTTTAAATTCTGAATCTGCCTTTTTACAACCCATATTTCCTATCTATCTATCTATCTATCTATCTATCTATCTATCTATCTATCTATCTATCTATCTATCAATCTATCTATCTATCTATCTATCTATCTATCTATCTATCTATCTATCCTATCTCTTTATTTATTGGATTTGTATGCCGCTCCTCTCCGTGGACTATTTGGATAGAGTTGGAGCGACTGGATGGAGCTTTACTAGCTGGATGCTCTTCCTGATGCCTATGTGGAGTTCACAGCAATATTTTTTCTTTGTATCCTAGAAGAGAAACATCTGCAACTACCTAGGACTGAACTCTCAATCTTACAAGTGGAAGGCAAGCATCTTTACCATTAAGCCACCCCATCGCTCAGTTTAAATCCTGCATCAATTTAGCCATTCTGATGAAGTGAGCCATAATTCATAAAAGCTTATGTTGTAGTCTGCAAAGAAGCTTCCAAACTCTTTCTGATTATACCAGGGGTGGGTTCCCCTTACCTTCGCCACCAGTTCGCATGTGCAGAAGCATTGCATGAGGGAACTGGTAGTAACGGGTTTTAGAATCCGCTACAGAAGAGAACCCAATTAAACAAATGAGTCAAAAGTATCATACTTGTTTATTGATTAATTTAAGAAAATGATCCAAAGATACATATTGGTGTGTGGCAAAAGTATGGGGACTTTTGCTCTCGAAAATTGGTATACTTGCAACTAAACTAAATTTTTAAGTACCACTGTAAAATACTTATTTATTTATTTATTTATTTATTTGTTTGTTTGTTTGTTTATTTATTAGATTTGTATGCCACCCCTCTCCATAGACTCGGGGTGGCTAACAACAATAGTGAAACAACATATAACAAATCTAATATTTAAAATAATTTAAAAGACCCTAATTTAAAAACCAAACATACACACAAACATACCATGCACAAATTGTATAGGCCTAGGGGGAAGAGAATATCTCAGTTCCCCCATGCCTGACAACAGAGGTGGGTTTTAAAGAGCTTACGAAAGGTGAGGGGCGTGGGGGCAATTCTGATCTCTGGGGGGAGTTGGTTCCAGAGGGTCGGGGCTGCCACAGAGAAGACTCTTCCCCTGGGTCCCGCCAAACGACATTATTTCGTCGACGGGACCCGGAAAAGGCCAACTCTGTGGGACCTAACTGGTCGCTGGGATTCGTGCAGCAGAAGGCGGTCCCAGAGATATTCTGGTCCAATGCCATGAAGGGCTTTATAGGTCAAAACCAACACTTTGAATTGTGAGC
This sequence comes from Erythrolamprus reginae, assembly GCF_031021105.1. Taxonomy (NCBI): domain Eukaryota; kingdom Metazoa; phylum Chordata; class Lepidosauria; order Squamata; family Dipsadidae; genus Erythrolamprus; species Erythrolamprus reginae. The sequence goes on from NC_091950.1 coordinate 238,107,157, forward strand.
AGAAACTGATCGGCAACCAATGCAGACTGTGGAGTGTTGGTGTAACATGGGCATACTTAGGGAAGTCCATGATTGCTCTCGCAGCTGCATTCTGCACGATCTGAAGTTTCCAAACACTTTTCAGAGGTAGCCCCATGTAAAGAGCATTGCAGTAGTCGAGCCTCGAGGTGATGAGGGCATGAGTGACTGTGAGCAGTGACTCCTGGTCCAAATAGGGATGCAACTGGTGCACCAGGTGAACCTGGGCAAATGCCCCCCTCGCCACAGCTGAAAGATGTTTCTCTAATGTGAGCTGTGGATCGAGGAGGATGCCCAAGTTGCGGACCCTCTCTGAGGGGGTTAGTAATTCTCCCCCCCCCCCAGGGCAATGGACAGACAGATGGAATTGTCCTTGGGAGGCAAAAACCAGAGCCACTCCATCTTATCAGGGTTGAGTTTGAGTCTGTTGACACCCATCCAGACCCTAACAGCCTCCAGGCACTGGCACAGTTTCCATGCTGTAGCTGGGCCTGAATTCTGACTGTTGAGGGCCTAGATAATCGGCTTCTTCCAAGGAACACTGGAGCTGGAGCACCACCACCTTCTCAACAACCTTCCCCATAAAGGGAAGGTTGGAGACTGGATGATAGTTGTTGAGAATGGCTGGGTCCAGGGAAGACTTCTTGAAGAGGGGGAGCACAAGTGCTTCCTTGTAGGGATTCGGAAAGGACCCCCTCCCCAAAGAAGAATTGACAATCTCCTGGACCCAGCTCCGTGTCACCTCCCTGCTGGCCGAGACCAGCCAGGAGGGACACGGATCCAGCAAACAGGTGGCGGAACTCACAGCTCCAATGGCCTTGTCCACTTCATCAGGTGTCACCAGATCAAACTCTTCCCAGGCAGATGGACAAGTACGGGCGCCAGTCACCTCGACTGACTCATTGTCAGTCGACTCTGTTATCCAATTGGAGTCGAGGTCCGCTCGGATCCGAACGATTTTATCAGCAAAAAACATGCTAAAGTCCTCGGCACTACTCTGCAAGGGCTCCCCAACTCCCCCCCTGGTTAAGAAGGGAGCAGGTCACCCTAAACAGAGCGTCCAGGCGGGATTCCGCTGATGCAATCAAGTTGGCATGATACGCGCATGATACGCCTTGAGTGCCACTTTGTAAGTCTTAATGTGAGCTCTTACAAGTGTTCAATCGGATTCGGGCTTACTCTTCCTCCATCGCTTCTCCAGATGTCTCTTCTGGCATTTCAACTCACGGAGCTTCTCGTTGAACCATGGAGCTCTATGGGATCTAGTGCTGTGGAGAGTTTGCAACGGCGCAGTCCAGTCAAGAGCCTCCGCTGCAGCCTTGTTCCAGGCCTCAGCAAGAGACTCTGCCGAACTGTGGACGAGTGCCTCTGGAATAACCCCAAGCGCCTTCTGAAAGCCCTCTGGGTCCATCAGGCGTCTGTGGCGGAACAACCTAAATGGTTCCGCCTCCCTGCAGGGAAGGATTGGAGCCAGGAAATTAAGCCATAGTAGAAAATGTTCCAACCATGACAAAGGCAATACTTCTAAGCCCCTTAGTCTCAGACTATTACTCAATTGCTCAGAGAGGAATACCATGTCGGGTGCGTGCCCCCCTAATGAGTCGGACCCTGTACTACTTGAATCAGGTCCATGGCTGTCATGGTGGCCATGAACTCCTGTGCCAGTCCAGAGGTTTTGCCGAGTGACGGCAGGTTAAAGTACCCCAAGCCAATAAGTCTGGGGAACCCCACCGCCAACCCAGCTACCTCCTCGAGTAGCACAGGCAGGGCTTTTGACACACAGCTGGGAGGCATGTACGTGAGAAACAAGCCCATCTGAACCCCTAAGTCCAACTTGATATATGCCTGGATCCAAAGATCTAAATTGGATGAAAACAAAAACCAGGCATGTAAATTTGAATTTCAGGAGTGTGTTTTTTTAATTCCTTAAATAACATAACCATCTTTGCAATGACACCCCAATTTTACAAGTGAGCAATAGTGAATGGGGACTGGTTTTCAGGAAATTCAAGTACATAGAACATGTTCACAGTTGTTTAGACTGCAGCAATTATATTCCATGTTAAAATGTAATTCCCATTTTCAAATCAGCATGTTTTACAAGGTACATTTTAATGATTTGTTAATATTGACTAACTCCCTTAATCATGCTGTTACTAATAAAACACAGGAACAGACCTCCTGAAATTTAGTAGATTTATGAGGTAATTGTGAATAGAGATGTTACTGCCTCAGAGCTATAAACTATTAGTATTGCAATGTATCCTGATTCAGCAGTTAGCTCACAGGTGTAAAAATTAATGCAAACATGGAAAAATGGTTTAATCAATTTCTGTAAAACCAGTAAAAAGCTTTGCATAATTATTTTCCAGAAATATATAAATATCCATCTTCAATTTATGATTAAATGTGGTAGCCACATTTGTGTGGCACTTGTTAACATGATCTTCCCAAAGTCTGCTGTATCTAATGTAAAATATTTTTTAAAAAAATACTTGGAAAAATAAACTTGGACATTTTTGAGTTGTTATGAGAACCTGAGCTGAACCAATGAATCCAATTTCACAGAACAGACTAAGTTCTTTCCACTGAAGAGCTTCAGCATGAAGGGTATTTTTGTATTTCAACAGAAATAACTGTGGACAAAAGTAGCACGTACATCTTTTCTTTTATAATAAATGAGGTGATGGCTTGTTTCTATTCAACTGCATGTCAAGTACAGGAAGTATCTTATGATATATATACATTTCTGACATTTGCCTGAATGTATTTGTGTGATACTATGGAAAACAGAGACAGAGAAATATGCTCAGGAAACTCATTTTCTTTTTGTATCTACTGAAGGCACATTTGAAGACAATAACAAAGGATCTTCCTTCCTTCCTTCCTCCCTCCCTTTTTTTCTCTTTTCCTTTCTTTCTTCTTTCCTACATTAAAATCAATAGTGGATTCTAAAACCTGTTGCTAACAGTTTGTGTGCACATGGCGCTTCTGTGCATGGAAGTGTCCTGGGTGGGTGGGTGGAGCCTCCCGCTGCTGCTAGCAGTTCACAGAACCGAGCCAAACCGGGAGTAACCAACCGCTGGTCACAATGCTTTAGCCTATCTCAGAAGATCTTAACAAATTCAATGAGATGGGTTTTTCACGTATTACAATTGTTAACTAATAAATACTTGTCAGTTGTCTCACATGTAACCTGGATGTACATAATCATGCTTACCCCCATCTCCCAATTTAATCCTGCATCAATTTATACCTACACGTATAACTTCCCCAAAGAATTAATAATCAAGACATTTATGGATTTAGAACAATTTGCAGATTCCAAAAGGAACTGTATAAAAAACGGTGTTGTCACCTCACTATATTTCCTGCTAAGAATATATTTCCTTAGCACACATTGAAAATGCCCCTTCAAGCAGTACAGTGCTATATGTACTTAAATATTATCATGTTTAACATGGTAACCCTTCCCAAGACTGAAATGCAAACAGTGATTCTCTCAACCCTCACTCTACCCCTAAAGTGGTAAGACGTTTACATGATCTGAAAAATGGCCTAGCAGTATGATTTTCCCCACACTGGGGGAAAGGCATGCTGACTAGCTGAAGCTAAGAGATATTGACTAGCCCGCAGCTATTTAGGAGTACTTTGTACAAAAATACTCATTTTACCATTAACACTGCAGCTGCATACATTTCAGTCAGCATATTATATATGGCTTAAGGTCACTGAAGACTAATATGGTACAGTTAAGGTAAAACAATGTTTTAATTACACACACCATGTTATTTATTTAGCTCTTTCAACAGCTCATTAACGTGATAAATGCTTTACGTCATTAAATCAGCTTTTTAGTGGAACAAAACACAGCATGTGGAGGAAGTTGGCACCTTCGTCTAATATACAGCCTTACATTGATTTTTCTTTTTCTTTAAATTATGGGCACCGCTACTTTTTTCAAAACTTTTCTCTTTCTCCCTGGAGAATAACATTGCTTTGGTCTTTCATATTGCTCCTGTACAGTGTATATACAAAACATGTCTCTGTGCTGATGTGTGTCATATAAAATTTGCATTGTTTATATTAACGGGATATATTTGCATCTAATTTAAAACTACTCTGGTGAGATTGAAGGAGTAGCCTTACATGTATATTGTGCAGTTATCAAAAGAGAAAATGAAAAGGCAGTTTCCAGACAAAAGGGCCTGAGGCAATACTAATGACTATGAAACGAGAAAAAGAAATACATCAGGATATAAACTTGCATAACACCCTGATGAAAAAAAAAGCATTAACATATTTCAAGCCGAAGTTGCATTAGAAGGCGAGCCCCTTGAAAGTTTGTAAGCTTTAAAACAAAATACATTTTTAATAGTCTGTATCAACACAGCAAGTTATTTGCTGAGCTTTTTCAGATCCAGGATCTGAAAGAAATAAAACACTGAGAATGTTTCTGCTAATAGTTTTGATACAGTTGTAGCATGTCATCTTAGCATACTCAGAAGTCAACTCAAGTGTTTGTTTTTTTACTGTGTAAGCAACTTCAGAACTGCAGCTTAAAAGAGAAGCTGACATTTTTCATTTGCATACTTTTGTCTCAGTGTTTCTTAGGAAACGGATGTGATTATCATGGGGTCCAAGAGTTTAATGCAGAGCCAAAAATTTGACTTTTTTTTGCATTCTCCCCTCCCACTGTAGTCTCTAATAGCATCAGAATGGGAGATGTTTTGGTCCAAGAAGATTATATACAGCCTCGAAGAATCCACCCTGATTTATTTATTTATTAGATTTGTATGCCACCCCTCTCCGAAGACTCGGAGCTGCTCACAACAAGAAACAGTACAAATACAATACATTCAAAACAATTTAAAACCCTTAATATAAAAAACAATCATACATCTCATATAAACTATACATAAAGTGGAAACGGCCCAAGGGAATCAATTTCCACATGCCTGACAACAAAGGTGGTTTTTGAGGAGTTTGCGAAAGGCAAGGAGGGTGGGGGCAGTCCTAATCTCCGGTGTGAGTTGATTCCAGAGGCCCAGGGCCACCACAGAGAAGGCTCTTCCCCTGGGTCCCGCCAAATGACATTGTGAGGTCTCCAGAACTGAACACAGTATTCCAAATGTGGTCTCACCAGCGCTCTATATAGCAGGATCACAATCTCCCTCTTCCTGCTTGTTATACCTCTAGCTATGCAGCCAAGCATCCTACTTGCTTTTCCTACTGCCCGACCACACTGTTCACCCATTTTGAGACTGTCATAAATCACTACCCCTAAATCCTTCTCTTCTGAAGTTTTTGCTAACACAGAACTGCCAATACAATACTCAGATTGAGGATTCCTTTTCCCCAAGTGCATTATTTTACATTTGGAAACATTAAACTGCAGTTTCCATTGCTTTGACCATTTATCTAGTAAAGCTAAATCATTTACCATATTACAGACGCCTCCAGGAATATCAAACCTATTGCACACTTTAGAGTCATCAGCAAATAGGCAAACCTTCCCTACCAAACCTTCCCCTATGTCACTCACAAACATATTAAAAACTGATATAAATGCTATAAATACTATAAATACTATACTATAAATACTCTCTCTATATTCTATAAATTAGTAAATTAATCAATTTTCCCAATATTTGTAGATATACTATTATTCAAAATATACTAAAATTGATTATTTAATTAATAAGGAGATAAGTAGAAAAGTAATATACAGTGATCCCCCGGTTATTGCGTCCCCGACCATTGCGAACAGGCTAATTTGCGATTTTTCAACCCGGAAGTCAAAACACCATCTGCGCATGCGTGCCCTTTTTTCTATGGGCACGCATGCGTAGATGGCGCCGGGCAGATCAGCTGCTCGGCGGCTTCCCTGGGTCTTCCCCCTCTTGCTGGTGGGAGGGCGAGTGGCGGGCATCAGCAAGGAGTTTCCCCACCGCCCATGCAAACTCCTCGCTGCCGCCCGCCCTTCGCCCGCCCATGCCGTTCATTCTCGCCGCTTCCCAGCTGAGTCCTGAAGCGAATTCGCTTCAGGACTCAGCTGGAAAGCAGCGAGAGCGAGCGCCAGCGAACGGCTTGTCCGCCGCCTGCCTGCCCGCTAGCGAGGAGCCGAAGATTGGGGGCAGCGCGGCTGTTTTAAAACGTCGCCGCCGGCATGGGGGGCTTCCTAGCAGCCCCCCAAACCCGGGTTGGGGGTCCGGGGGGTGCTGGCAAGCCCCCCATACCCGGGTTGGGGGTCCGGGGGGTGCTGGCAAGCCCCCCATGCCGGCGGCGACGTTTTAAAACAGCCGCGCCACCCCCAATCTTCGGCTCCTCGCTAGCGCTGCGGAAGTAAAAACACCATCTGCGCATGCGCAGATGGTGTTTTTACTTCCGCAGCGCTACTTCGCGAAAACCCGCTCATTGTGGGGGGTCTTGGAACGGAACCCTCGCAACGATCGGGGGATCACTGTAAATCACTTAAATCAGTTAAGTATAAAATATCTAGAATAATGATTGATTAAAAATTTCAAACAATTTATTATAATTAATAATTGAGCAGTTGAGCAATTAATTGACAACTGATTATTGAGAGATATCTTCACTATAAAAATACAGATCTTTTTGTAGCCCGTCTTTGGACCCATTCAATTTTATCAATATCTTTTTGTAGGTGAGGTCTCCAGAACTGAACACAGTATTCCAAATGTGGTCTCACCAGCGCGCTATACAGTGGGATCATAATCTCCCTCTTCCTGATTGTTATACCTCTAGCTATTCAGCGATGCATTATACTTGCTTTCCCTACCGCCTGACTGCACTGTTCACTGTTCACCAATATCAATTATTGATCTTTTGAACCGTACACTTTATTTCACTTATTAATTAGCTATTTTTTGTTTTGTTTTAACCAATTGTAAAATTTATCCCAAACTCTATAATAATCCGTTTTCCTCTTTCCCTTCTAATTTTTTGGTTAATATATCCATCTCTGCACATTCCATAACTTTTAAAATGATCATTTCTTCTCTTGGTAGGTCCTTGCTTTTCCATAGTTGGGCATATGTTATTGCAGCGATTGTTAGAGTATGGGTAATCAAGCATTTATCTTCTTTTTTATATACTTTATTATAAATCCCTAATAGAAAAAACTCTGGACTTTCCTCTATTTTCTCCTTTAGAATTGAACTTTATGCAGCTATTAATACAGCCAAAGAGAACATTTGCTATGACAGTAATATAAGAATCACTCATGTTTAACTTATGGTGGCAAAGTCACAGAGATCTGTGACCAGGTTCTTAAGTAGAAAGGTTTGTAAGTAGAAGCAATTTTTCCCATAGGAATCAATGTAAAAGCAAATAGTGTGTGCAAATCATTAGGAAAGAAATAAAAGCTTGGAATTTGGGTGGGAGGAGAAAGAAGAAAAAGAGGAGGAGGACAATCACTGCCGAAGGAAGAAGGTGAGGTGACGAGAATAAAAAAAAATCCAAAACTTTAAGGCTTAAAAAAAAAGAGGGACTCTGAGGTGACGAGGAGGAGCATGTGCCTCCCATACACTGCTCCAGAGAGAGAAAACCAGGTGGGTGAGAGGGGGGAACCTCCCACTCCTTTGACTGAAAGGTGGTGGCGGCGGCTGCTGCTGCTACCTGCTTCCTCTTCCATCCCATGCTGAAGGGCTCCCCTCTACTCGTTGTTTGCTTTGTAGCTGGCACCTTTCCTTCACTGTGGTGACTCCTCAGTTTGGCTGAAACTGAGTTGCTTGGGCCGGGGCGAAGCACCCCCTTTTGCCTTTCCATGCCCAGATGCTCCGGGAGGCAACCTCGCACCGGGTGTGTGGGAGTCAACACGAGAGAGTCACCATAGTGAAGTGGTTTATTCCCTCTCCAAGCACCCAGAGAAAGGAAAATGCTTTGATCATTCTGGACTGCCAAAGTCTTCTTAAGCACCACCAAAAGGCTCCTCTGACAGTCCAGAAAAGCCTAAGATCACCGGGATCAAAGGGGGAATGGCAGGAAACTGGCCGGGCTTGGATTCTTAAGTAGAAAATGGTTCTTAAAAAGAGGCAAAAAAATCTTGAACACCCGGTTCTTATCTAGAAAAGTTCTTAAGTAGAGGCATTCTTAAGTAGCGGTATCACTGTACTACCTATTGTGAAACAAAGATTTTCTCCATCCTATACTGGGGCCTTTCATTTCTTCCTGTTTGTATCAAATTCTGTCCTATTCATTTTAACTCAGTGCTCAAACTTATCTAACCTTTTAAAAATCTTCTATTTCATCTAAAGTATTAGCTACCCCTCCTATCTTAACATCATTTACAAATTTGATAAGTGTCCCCTCTGGTTCCTTATCCAAATCAATCTGACAGGACTCAGGAAAATTTTAGCCTGCCAAATCAGCCTTAATAAACCCCATTGGAGATATCATTTTCTTCCTTTCTTCTTTTATTTTTACCAAAGCCCTATCAACAGGATTTTCATACTTTAATTATTGAATTTCTATCCAGGTACTGTACGTGTGTGTGCGTGTGTGTGTGTGTGTGTGTGTATTATTAATCAAATTTATATAGTTGGCCATCTCATCAAAGATGACTCTCAATGTTACATAAAAAATAGATGAAACCATGTATAAAAAATAACAAATATGAAAATTATAAGTAGATATTATAAAAAAAACAGAGATACCAATCCTAGGCAAAGAGAAAATAAGAATAACCAGTCCATCAGTGGAGCCACCTAAGCAATCTTCTGGTTGATTGGGAGTCCCAGACCTGATAATATAACCAGGTCTTGAAAGTACTCAGGTTTGTTCACAGTAGTGATTTGCTTCTACCATGGCTGATGGTATCAAAAGCCACCAAGAAGTAGTTCCGGCATCCCAATCTCACCAGAGATTTGGATGCCGGAAGCATAGTATAGTTGTGTCTGAATTCTAACTTTGCCGACAGGCTTGGGGCCATCGAGCTTTAAGATCAAGTCCTGGCCGATGATTTAATATACAATGTATGATAGCATGAATGTGGATGATTGGTTTTAAGAATCGGGGTTTTAGAGTATATTTTAAGTTAGATTTCTTATAATTTTTTTGGATTTACTTCTGTTGTGACTTCCCTGAGGGCAGCATAGAAATCTAATAAATAAATAAATAAATTTATAAATAAATACATTCAAAATAATTCAGATAATCCACTTCCTCTAGGACCCTCTAAGCTTTGTACAAGCTCCTTCCCAAGATAATGGACAAAAATGGTTCAGTATGACTTTTTGGGGAGGGAGTGAACCAAGGGCTTCTTAAAAGATAAAGAGATTCCCTCCCTCAAAATAAATAAAAAAATCATTGTCAGGAGGTACACTACCAAGTGGTTAAGCTCACAGTCTTGAAGACCTTGTCCACTTCCTTAGGACTAACAGGTTCAGATGATTCCAATTTATCTCCCCACTGGTTTGCTTCCTCCCATGCTGTGTGACTGCCCACACATTAAACGTCATGCAGGCTCACATGCATAGTGCCAAAAAACAAGCAAAAAAAAAGCCAAAAACCAAATGGTGACACATGTGCAGTGCCGAAAACGAACACGTAGAAGCAAAAACCAACAACCCTCCCCCCCAAAAAAAAACCCCAATCCCCCAAAACAATGTCAGCATCCATGGACTGACACCAACAGCACCGGCTCGGTGACATCACCACCGCTTTACTAACGGTTCTATAAATGGTGTGAATAAATGGGTTGATGTATAACAAGTATTCTCTAGATTTCATTACTATGAAAGGCTATTTCCATAATGAATCACAGAATCCAAGCGAACAAATTCCTGAATAATATTGGTTATGTATGTAATTTTTTTAAAAAAAATTCAATAAAATGCACAGAGAAACTGAAACTGCCTGACAGATGTGTGTTTGCTCTATTGATTTTGCAAATTACACAGCCACCAAATGTCTTCCCACTGTGCCTTTATATCAGATGTTCACTCAACACAGCCACATTGAGATCTTTTGGGGCCAATTGCAGCATCTTAGCAATTTTTATAGAAAGGGCTATGCTGGAAAAGCTCTTTTAAATGAACATAGGCTACACCTTTTATATGTATATTTTCAAGTCCAAATTTGACTGTTCAAAAGCACTGCTTTGTAACATTACTAAGTAAGCATTAATTATACTTTTCATTTCTATTCTAGATGCCATTCTTCTTTATTTGGCACCAGATTTGACCCTGCTTTTCCATTTTTTGAAGTTACAACCAGATATGATTGAAACAGGTGAAAACTATGGAAGTACTGGGAGATATGGAAGTTATTATTTATGATTGGTATGTATGTGCTGTTTGGTTTTTAATTATGATAGAGTTTTTAGTTATTTTTAATATTAGATTTGTGCCATTGTAATATTGTTTTTATCGTTGTTGTGAGCCGCCCCGAGTCTACGGAGAGGGGCAGCATACAAATCTAATAAATTGAATTGAATTGAAGTTTTGGGAGAGTATGGGGAGGTAGCAGGATTAAAGATAAACAGGGAGAAAACCAAAATGATAGTCAGAAATATGTCCACAACACAGAAAAAAGAATTGATGTTGGAAAAAAACCTTCAAATAACAATAAATAAATAAATAAATAAATAAATAAATAAATAAATAAATAAATAAATAAATAAATATTTGGGAATAATATTAATGGTAAGATGTATAACAATCAAAGAAGATAATTATAATAAACTACCGGTAAATGACAAAATAAAGATGGATTTGGAAAAATGGACTAAGTTGCAACTCTCCTTTATGGGGAGAATTACAACTATGAAGATGAACATTTTACCAAAAAATCTTTTTTTATTTCAGAATATATCAATAAAATTACACCAAAATGTTTTAGAAATTTGAATAAAATGATAGCTAAATTTAATTGGCAAGGGAAAAGACCCAGAATTAAATGAAAACTATTACAAGAAGCAAAAGAAAGAGGAGGATGTAGTTTCCCAGATTGGGAAGGATATCATCAAGCTGTGGTGCTCATGGGTGAAAGTTTGAATAAACTTAAGAAATAAGAGAGTATTAGCACTGGAAGGACACGATATACAAGCAGGATGGCATGCTTTTTTATGGGATGATAAACATAAAGCATACCAGTACTTCCAAAGACACCACATTAGGTGATCTATTTTAGCAGTATGGATGAAAATAAAACAATGAATATATAGGGGATCCTTGTCTGTTCTCATCATTAGAGGCATTAGTACACCCAAAGTTCCTGAATCTAAGGAAAGTAATCATCCATAGAGAAATCTTAAATCAAGATGGGGACATAAAAACTAGGAAAGAACTATAAGAGGATGGGATTGATTTGGAATGGTGGGCATACTTTCAGATTTATTCACCATATCTAAAAGATAAGAAATAATGGGGTATTGAGAAAGAAATAAAATCTTGCTAGGACCAGAAAACCCCCCAACAATATTTATTAGAATTCAAAATGGTAGATGAACAAGTTAAAGAAACGATGGTTATTTGGGTGCAAAATTTCAGGTATAACATTAATTTGGATAAATGGCAAAAATTATGGGATAGAACTAGAAAATTGACTTTGGCTATAGACTATAAAGAAAATGCATAGAAAATGTTCTACAGGTGGCACATTTCACCAACAAAGCTAGCAAAAACAGATTAAAAAACTTTCAGCACAATATTGGAAATGTAAAATGGTGAAAGGCTCTTATTACCATATGTGATGGCTATGTAATAAAGCAAGGGGATTTTGGAACCAGATTAAGATTTGGGTAGAAGGATAGGTAAGGACATAGAAATGAAACCGGAACTGTTTCTATTAGGAATTATTCAAGAAAATATGAAAAAGACTTAATTCTATACTTAATTGTACACATAACAACTGCAGCAAGACTGATATATGTGCAATTTTGGAAAAATGAGAAAACTCCATTGGAAGAAGAAATAATAGAGAAAATATTGACATGTGCAGAAAAGGATAGACTATCATTGGAAATAAAAGTCTAGGGGGAGATGGAATAATATGCACTATGGGATACATTTTATCAGTGGATAAAAATTAAAAAATGGCCAAAAAAGAGAGAGAAAGAATTGGAAAAAGGGGAAATTGAAAGAAGGTTTGGATATAAATAAACAATGACAAGGGACATATGTAAGATTTTAAAAAGCAATGTATATTGAGAAATAAAGGTATTTACTGTTATGTAAATATTATACAAAAGAATAACCAAAAAGAATGGTCACAAAGTGTCCAATGTTTTTAATGTTTGTTTAATGTTTGTTTGTGTAAATAAAAGAAACATTTGTTTTTTTTAAAAGAAACAGTTGGAACCAAACTTTTTAAACAACATAGAAGATTCAGCAAGTGCCCTAAACTTTATTTTTTTATCTATCTGAAGTTTTTACAAACTTCAAATAACAGTTTCCAATAACACAATGAAGTGATTACTTTACAGGTAAAGATCAATACTACAATCTCCCAGCCCTCCGGGGAAAAATGACAATTGGAAAACAGCTTCATCAATTATTCTCAAGGATTATTATGTACATAGTGGAAAGAAGGTCATATTCTGTCTTTATAATTGCTGGCGGCTAAAATATCCTTTAAAGTGTAGGTTTGGATTAATGAAATTGCCATATGGATATTTGATCTCACTCTCTACTCAAGATTAGGCTTGGTGTACTCTATTCTACGGTTCAAAATCTCAAAACCTTACATGAAGCCAATCTGCATAGAGAAACAAAACCAGTTTTTAAAAGGTGGTTTGTGGGATATTGGGTTAAATTTTGAACCCCAAGTACATTGTCAAGTGACTTATTCTTATGCCCTGCAGATAGTCCTCAACTTACAAGCATTCATTTAACAACCATTTGAAATTACGACGTAGTCGTCCTTATAACCATCCTAGCATCCCCTCAATCACAGGATCCTGATTTGGGGCCTTGACAACCGTTAACACATTTGTCATGGTTGCGATGTCCCACTGTCATGTAATCATTACTTGTGAACTTCCCAGCCAGTTTCTCACAAAGTCAAAGGAGAAGACAGAAGGGAAAGTTGCAAGTTGTGATCATGCAATGCCTCGCTTAATGACCATTGTGATTTACTTAATGTCCACAGCAAAAAAAAGTTTAACAAATTGGGCAGTGTCATATGATACTTAGTTAACAACCACATCATTTCATAATGAGTTTTCTGGTCCCTGCTGTCATCAAAAGTAGGACTGCTATAAATTTCTCAGATATCCTTTCTTCCTTCTTTGCTGTTCTATGTACAGAGAAAGAATTTTCCTCCTGTTTTTCTATAGCTATATTTCTAGTTTGTGTGGTTATCACGGCAGACATGTAGAATGCATCACAGCACCATAAATGTTATTATCATTCTTCACTCCGTTGTGCACAGAAGGTTCACTGAGCTTAAAAGCTTATCCTATGGCTTAGGATCATGCACTAGTTTCAATGTGACATAGGGTATCCAATGTCTTATGTTGTTTCTAATATTAGAGAAGCCCTTTTTCTTGTCCCTTTGGATAAGAGAGTTGGATAAGATGGTAAAAATGATGGAAAGTTGCACTACCAATTTTTACATAATGAATCAAAGCCCTTTCTGCCAGAAGACTTGTGAAAATGAACTTACACCTAAAGTATTATGGTAGCCAATTTCTGAAACTTAAAGAAATAAAATAAACCAGCTTCCATTCAAAGTGTACACAGTGATGTATTAGGAAAAATGAAGAGGAGGAAAAAAACTTCCTTTGTACCCTGAAGACTGATCTATCCATCCATCCTTGTCTACAAATATAAAGAATATTGCTTTTAAAAAACAATATATATTTACATATTGTTCAGCACTTTATTTTATGAGAAGGGAACTGGATTACAAATGCATGCATTAACAATTCCAGTTCCATTCAAGAAACAAAAAGTGGCTGAGAGAAAAACACAGTATGGAGATGCAATCATCTCCTATTCAAAGAGCACTTCTAGAAATACATGGAGTCATTGATAGCATCATGCTGGGATGAACTTGACAAGAAGGTTCCTAAGGAAGCTGACGTGCAATCACAAGTAGCACTTAGGGGCTGAGCAGACAAGAAAGCTTCTCATATGAAGGTTGTCCATTGCCAGAGTGGAATTTAAGCATTTCTAAGTTCGAGATGAATTAGAAAGCTTTCCAGACTGGAACTCTACACAGCACAGCTAATCAAAAGAGTAGCATAAAGGGTCCTTTAAATTCATTTTTGTTATAGGCCAGGGATGGTTAATCTTTTTCTTGTGTGCCAAAAGCACACATGCGGACACCCATGATGCAATGCGCCCCTGCAAATGCCCGCATGCACCTATGTCCCTCGTGCATGTGCACATGTCCTCCCTGCTCCACCATCCTTCATGCGCATGTGAATGTGACTGCCCCACCTCCTGTTTTTGCTTAGCAGGCCACCCTGCAACCTCCTGGGCCCAAAAATGGGCCATGGGGAGTGTGACACCCCATTTTGAGCCTAGCTGGCCTCCCTGCAGCCTCTTGGGTTCAAAAGCAAGCTGTGGGGGGGGGCTATGCCCCATGCATGCGCACATGCCCCCGGATCCTGCATATGTGTACGCAACCCCCCCCTCCATGCATGTGCGCATGTCTCCTGAATGTGCCCCCACATGCAAAAAATCAGATTGCCAGCAGGAGGCGCACACACGCGTGCTCGGTGGAGCTCAGCTGGGTAATGGCTCACATGCCCGGAGAGAATGCTCTGTGTGCCAGCTATGGCACATGTGCCATAGGTTCCCCATCATGGTTATGGCTATTAAAAATAATTTCACAAACACTGTGCTTATGGTATCTTTACTTTTGGTCACAGAACACCTGCGTCAATTTCTTGATGTTTCTTGAGTTACAATGCATAATCAGGCCCTGTATCTAAAAAGCTGGGAACTCAGTTGGGAATACAATAAATGTTGAGGCTCTGAAAGCCTTCTACATTATTTGGAAGAATTGCTTTGAGCAATTGAGGGGGGAAATGAGAAAATGTATAACTCATGATTTGATAATGCAATTCCTGCCCTTTATGTAGATGCAGGAGACTTCACAAGTAGAAAAAAGCAGAACTTGGGCCATGTCATTATATACACATATTTTGGAATCATTCTGGCTAGAAATGGATGTTTACAGCTACAGCAGAAAGGGGATTAAAGAATGGAAACAATTCCATATTTAAGTAGCATAGACAAGTGCAGTTCCTTGATGCTTTTGTCAAAATGTAAAAAGCATAGTCTGGCTTTGTGCTACCTCTATCATATGTGTGTGAGGTAATATAATATGGGGGAAAAAGACAGAGCTTGCATTTTGATAGCAAAACGCTGCTTTATTTGTTCTGCCTGTTTGATTTCAGTGAATAACAAATTTAATAAATACACAATTTGTGGAGAAATAACCTAAGTATATATTTGGTAGAAGCTGGAGACAAATTAGAAACTGGAAGTACTTTGTCTTCATATAAAATTTCCACTTTTGAAAGTTGATTAAAGGGCTTTTCAGAACCTAATACATTACAAGTACTATGATACTTCAGAGAGGGGCGGCATACAAATCTAATAAATTATTATTATTATTATTATTATTATATGAGCTGTGATGGCATAGTGGTTAGAATGCAGTACTGCAGGCTATTTCTGCTGCCTGCTGGCTGCCTGCAGATTCTCACCAGCTCAAGGCTGACTCAGCCTTCCATCCTTCTGAGACCAGTAAAATGAGGACCCAGATTGTTGGGGGAAATATGCTGACTCTATAAACCACTTACAGAGGGCTGTAAAGCACTGTGAAGCGCTATATAAGTCCAAGTACTATTGCTACCAAACATGTAATATTTATTATAAAAACAATGTAAAATTTAGATCCTTTATAGGGAGATATAGACAACAGAATAACTTAAGCTATTTAAAAGTACTGTTTTCTTTGCCTCAGTTTCTATCTGGGAGGAATGGGGGAAAAAACATGCTGAAATGTAAGTTGTGGCCCTGAAATTCTAATTCTCTGAAATACAATCTATCCCTTGGCCAGTATGTAATGCGTTAAGATACTGGCCAAGAGATAGATTGTATTTCAGAGAATTGGAAATTAGAAATAGAGCGAAAGCTTTGTTTCTTACATTGATAAGGCAACTAGCCAAAAAACTGCAGAATTACAGTGCCTGATGTCAAATGACTAACCACCGTACAGAGCAGATTCTTGATGCTTAATTTGAAACAATTTTGATGTAAATTCTCTTTCCAGTTTTATATCCTCTCCTTTTGTTGAACAGTTGAATTCAGGTTCACGTTGCATTTGTTCTGTTCAACAAATGGCTTCATCCTTCAACCTGCTTCTCAAGTTCTTTGTCTCTCCATTGCTTCCCTGCAATGAAATCTTCGCAAGCTAACTTTTTTTAAAAAAATCCACACCCTCTCATCCATTATGTGGCATGTGCTCTGCTAGAGGAAGTAAAACCCACACAGCAAAATCTGGACAGAATGAGCATTAAATGTAATGTATAATTATCAACCCAAAGCAGATTCTTATAGTTACAGTGTTCCCTGGAGATATGCAAAATATTTGAGTATGAATATCTTTTAGCAATAGGTTTAAGGTTTCCTGTACAATAAAAAAAACACACAAAACCCTGTAGTCAGTAGTTCTGAATGGTACTTGCTGGCATTTAGTAGGAAAATTACCTCATACATTATATCATTATAGTTTGCTCAAGGCAAACATAGGAGGATATTACAGGCTTTAAGGTCCATGAATTATTTATTAATCCATACACAAACCAACCTTTATTCATCCATATTAGTTACAGATCCTTTTAATTTTTCAGGATCAGAAAAAAAACTAGAGGAAACTGAAACATTGATGGCCCTTGTCTAGAGATATATAATTTGAAAGATATTAGAATTATTACACCACAGAACTCATATTGTCTTTTTTCATCTATGTAATTATGGCTATATTATCTGATCCACGTAGTAAAAGAAATAAATATAAAAAACCACAAATATTATTCAGATGTATCAGTTAGAAATGGCTACTTTAGACAGCAAATCATAGTTAGGTTTGCACTTTTCCCCTTCCTGTTCTCCACCTCAGGCAGATTTTCGAGCCACTTAGCATGTTGGGCAGAAGAAAGAGGCTGGAGAATACCATCAAAAAATAAACTACATATTTTCCTCATTTCAGCTTTTCATGTGAATCTTTTCATAAATAAATGAAGGAAAATAAGAACAAATGAAGTGAAAAATTAAGTATCTAGAGCAGGGGTGTCAAACTCAAGGGCCAGGGCTAGATCCAGCCCATGGGATGCTTAGGTCTGGCCCACAGGGATGCCCTGGAAACAGTGAATGACCAGCTTACAGTGCCTCTGCCAGTGAAAAAGAAGCTGGGGAGGGCTGTATGCAGTTCTCCTGAACTCCATTTTCGCTGGCAGAGTGTTGCAGGAGACCATCACAGCCAAAACAGAGCTAGGGGGGCCTGACACGAGTCACATTGAGCTGGCTATGCCCACTATGGCAATGCCCATCCAGGCCCCCCAAGGTCAAACACAGGCCTGATGCAACCCTTAATGAAATTGAATTTGACACCCCTGATCTAGAGTAAATTCTAAACATTTTTAGAAACCGAAAAAATTCAATATAAGAACAAAAAAATAAAAAATAGTATGTATTCATTTTATTTTTAATGCTGCCCGATTTCAGCTAACTAGGTAGAGATGATAGTGCAGTAGTATAAATAAGTTGGGTTACAAGGCTTACCTGATATGCCTTTTCTTGTAAATTGGAGTTAGCATTCAGATAAGGGTTGCCTCATCCAATTACACTGAGGATTGAGTCTGTCAATCAAAATCCCTTGTAGCTCCATCCACTATCTTGGCCATATTCCCAGTTTAGACGAAACTGGACAGACAGACTTAATGTGGAACAATAGCCTGGAACTTAAACTTTATTAAACAGTGTGACCTGTAGCAAGCTCAAATAGTCAGCTCAGAAGGTTGGGATCACTTATATAGTAAAGCGGCTAGCTCTATCTGACAGGATTGAGCAAGCTCATAAACTGTTATGAGAGCGTGACCTGTAGCAAGCTCAAACGGTCGGCTCAGACAGTTAGAATCACTTGTATAGTAAAGCAGCTAGCTCTATCTGACAGGGAAGAACCGTTGTACCTACCTGAACGGTCTTCTCGATGCTCTGGAAGGAGAGTCCAGGATGGGTTAACCCTCAATCCTATTGGTAGAGACTGAGTTATAAATTAATATGTTAATTAGGCACCGCCCCTTGCCTGCCCCCAAGGGCTCAGTTTTAAAAAACGAAGTCATTATAATCCAACACAATTTTATTGAACCCTTTGATAACACAACAACTCGAAGATAAACAAACCCAATCCCTTGAATCCAACGATTACTTGGGTGGGTCTGGACTCTCCTTCCAGAGCATCGAGAAGACCGTTCAGGTAGGTACAACGGTTCTTCTCCACTGCTTCTGGAAGGAGAGTCCAGGATGGGATATACCCCAGTTCTAGTCCAAGGGTGGGAGAGTGCAGATTCAGGGATCAACAGTAGAAGAACAAACCCTCTGCAAAACCCTTCTCCCAAACGAAGCCTCAGCTGAGGCGTACATGTCCAGTTTATAATGCCGGATAAATGTAGAGGGAGCAGTCCACGTTGCTGCCCGGCATATGTCCTCAGCCGAAGCCTGTGTCATCCAGGCTGCTGATGTGGCCGCGCTGCGAGTGGAATGAGCAGTAATCCCTTGAGGGAGAGTGTGAGGGGTAGTTCCGTAAGCCTCAGCAATACACTCTCGGATCCAACGACTGATTGACCTGGGGGAAACCCCAAGCCCCAATTTAGTCTGTGAGAAAGAGATGAACAACCTTTCAGACCGTCTAATTGACTCTGTCCTTCTAATATATATCTTGACCGCTCTCCTGACATCCAGTTTGTGCCACCGGAGTTCTAACGGATGGTACCCATGAGTACAAAAGTCAGGTATCACTATCTCTTGTTTCCTGTGAAACAGGGAATTGATTTTAGGTATAAATGTTGGATCTAGCCTTAAAACCAGCCTGTCAGGGTAAAATATACAAAGATCTGGACATATGGAGAGGGCTGATATGTCCGAAACCCTTCTAGCCGATGTAATCGCGACCAAGAAGGCCGTTTTAATAGTAAGGAGCCTAAGTGCTATGGACCTTAATGGTTCAAATGGTGGACCGGTCAATGCCTTTAGCACCAGCGACAGGTCCCATGATGGGAAACGATGAATTGTTGGGGGATTAGTATTCGCAGCACCCTTAAGAAAGTCCTTTATCCAAGGATGGAAAGATAAGGACCTAAACTCTCCCGTTCTAATAACAGTTGACAGAGCTGCGACCTGCCTCCTGAGGGTATTCGGAGCTAAACCCCGCTTCAAACCTGCCTGGAGGAACCCCAATACCTGTAACACTGAAGCTGACTCCAAGTCCATGTTGTTCTCCTGACAGAATTTACAGAAGGCCGACCAGGTGGCCTGGTATATTCTTGAGGTGGATGGCCTCCTAGCTGCCTGCATTGTTGAAATAATGTCATCAGGCAAGTTATGTTCTCTCAATCTGCCCCGCTCAATCTCCAGACGGTCAGCTGGAACCACTGGGGTTCCGGGTGTTGGACTGATCCTTGACTGAGGGATATTTTCGCGTCCGGAATCCTCCACGGCGGAGAGACTGAGAGGGACACTAGGTCCGAAAACCACGGTCTGCGCGGCCAGTACGGGGCCACCAGAATTACTTCTGCCTTCTCCTGCAAAATCTTGTCCACGACCCTTTGCAGAACCTTTGTCGGCGGGTAGGCATAGAGGAGACCTTGTGGCCAACTGGAGATTAAGGCATCGACCCCCTCCGCTTTGTGCGAGGGGTAGCGGGTATAGTATCTGGGGAGTTGCGCATTGTTGTGCGTTGCGAACATGTCCACCAGAGGTGTGCCGAAGCGCTCCGTGATCATCCGGAATAGTTGCGAGTCCAGCTTCCATTCCGTTGGGTCGAGCGTGGTTCTGCTCAGCCAATCGGCCTGAGTATTGTCCACTCCTGTGATATGCTCTGCTGATAGCGACTGCAGATTCTTCTTGGCCCAGGTGAAGAGGGCTGAAGCCTCCTGCATGAGGCGTCGTGACCTGGTACCCCCCTGATGGTTGAGGTAGGCTTTGGTCGCGACATTGTCCGTCAGGACTAATACATGCTTGTTCTGTACTAGAAGGGAGAAGTGTTGGAGCGCCAGAAAGACTGCCCTTAGCTCTAGAAGATTGATGTTCACCGGGTTGAGATCCTCCCTGGACCATAGTCCTTGTGCGCATTGTTGACCGATATGCGCTCCCCAACCCGATAAACTGGCATCCGTAGTCAGTGTGAGTAAGTCGTGAGTGCGAAACGACAGCCCTCGGTGCAAGGCTGGGGAGGCCCACCATGCCAGGGATTCTTTCACATCCCTTGGCAGGCGGACTCGCACACTGGAATGGCTTGTCCTGACCTTCTGTGCCGGGAGTAGAAACCATTGAAGGCTTCGGATGTGGTGTCTGGCCCATGGGATGATCCCTATGCAGGAGACCAGAGTTCCTAGAACCTTGGACAAGAAGGCCATGGACGACTTCTTGTCCCTTTGAAGAGAGGAAATGAGAGAAACGATGTTCCTCTGCCTGTCTCGAGAAAGGTACACCGTACACGAGGTCGTGTCGATGATGGAGCCCAGGTGTAGGAGCGTGGTAGTTGGAATCAACTGGCTCTTGGGCACATTGATGGTGAAGCCGTGCTCCGTCAAGGTCCTCATTGTCAGGGCGAGATCCTGCTGGGCCTGGGCCTGAGATTTGGACAGGATCACAATGTCGTCCAAATAGGCCATCAGGCGCACCGATTGTGCGCGTAGGCTCGCCGTGAGGACGTCCAAAAGTTTGGTGAAGGTTCTTGGCGCCGATGAAAGGCCGAATGGCATGGCCTTGTACTGATAGTGGACGCCTTCGACGCAGAAACGCAGAAACCTTCGGTGAGGTGGGTAAATTGGCACATGCAGGTACGCCTCCTTCAGGTCCAGTGATGTTAAAAGGTCCTGGGGGCGAACTGCCGCCAGGATGGTTTGCAACGAATGCATCCTGAATTTCCTGTACAGGATATACAGGTTCAACTGCTTCAAATTCAGGATCAAACGGCAACCTCCCGACGACTTTGGAACTGTGAAGATCATGGAGTAGAAACCAGTCCCCCTGGCGTGCTGTGGAACCGGTTCTATGGCGTGAATATGCAACGGATGTTGTATTTCTTGAAACAGTTCCTTCTTTTTGGTTGTATTCCTTGGTGTCGGGCACTGGAGGAAACGGTTGGGTGGGGGCTGAAGGAACTCCAACCGTAGGCCTCCAGACACCGTGGCTATTGCCCACCTGTCCGAGGAAGTGGCACGCCAGTAGGCACTGTAGAGGCAAAGCTTCCCCCCTAGCGGTTGGCTGCTGTCGAAGTCATTTGGGGCGCTTGAAGCCTCTCTGGCTTGCACCTCTAAAAGGGCGTCGAGCTTGCTGATAGCCTCTGGTTCTGTCCTGGAAGCCGGCCCGGTCATTCCGAAAGGATGAGGCTTGGTTGAAACGTCCCTGAGAATAGGGCCTCTGGGTCTGACCTGTTCCGGAAGAATTGTCCCAGCGAAAGGACTGCCTCCTGTTGTAAGGCGTAGACCTCCTGTCCTGCCGTCTGTTGGACCTGGGCAGGACCTTCCGTTTGTCCTTATCCTCGACAAGGACCTTATCGAGAACTTCTCCAAACAGATCAGCTCCGTGGAAGGGAGAGGAAGCCAGGCGCCACTTCGACTTGGTGTCGGCTGGCCAGCTTCTAAGCCACAATAAGCGCCTTGAGGACAAGTTGGTGGACATCCCCCTTGCTGAAAATTTGGCAGAGTGGAGAGTGGCATCCGCCGAGAACTCCGCTGCGGCCAACAACTTACTTAAGTCCTGTCGCATCCTGCCATCTTCCGGTCCAAGGCGGGACATCATGTCCTCAATCCAAACGATGGACGCTCGATTGAAAAAAGAAGCAGCGGCCGCTGCCCGAAAGGCCCAGCCGGACATGGAATGTGACTTTCTTATAAGGATCTCTGCCTTCCTGTCCTCCGGCTTCAAATTGTCCCCCGATTCCGCTGGAACCATGGCATTTGACACCAGATTTACCACTGGATGATCAATTGGGGGAAACTGAAGAAGATTCTCAACCTCTTCATCAAATGAATACAGCTTGCGCTCCAGCATTGATGGGCCTTGAGCCGCCGCTGGGTGTTGCCATGGCCTTTTTGCGTTTTGAATAAAAATATCTGATGCCGGAATATGGTCTGTTTCAGGCTGAGGTTCTTTGAGCAATGTAGTTGATCTGGGTGTCTCTGCGGGCTTTGCAATTCCCGGCAGGTCCACCGCTTGTTTGGCCTTGTGTAACAGTGTGCGAAACAAGGCAGGCTTAAAGAGTCCTGGACCAGATGGCTGCTCAGGTAAAGCCTCATCGTCTGAGAAGTCGTAGTCCTTTTCACTACCTTCCTGTCAAGATGGTTCCTCTGAGAACCCCACACCTGAAAGGGGCGGTGCAGACCATAAATTCCGTCTTTGTGGTTGAAGTGGCTGTTGGTTGCATTGTTGCACCCCCGTTGCTATGCCTTGTGAATAGACATTGTTGATCATCTCTTGTACAGCTGGCGAGAGACCCTGCCAGGTGTCATGTTGGTCTCTGAGTCCAGCAGCAGTAGGGGTGAATGAAGCTGAAGGCCCTGCCTTGGCCTGGGGTGAAAACCCCCACAAGGGCCTGGAAGTGGTTGCAGAGCCCGGTCTACTCTGAATAGGCTGAGGCTGTGGATCAGCCTGGCGATCTGGGGACCAATCTCTCCCTGGTAGAAAACCCCCTGGGGCCATTGAGCTAGGAGTCAAGGGTCGTGGAAAGTGACCCACACCTGGAGAAGGCCCAACATTCGAGGGGGGAGCCTGGAGAACTGTCTCCAATCGTTGCTCTAGGGCCAAGATGCGCTTCTCCGCCTCTCTGAGAGCTGAGGCAGATGGGCCCTGTGAAGACTTGGGCTTAGATCTCCCCTTGTCTTTAATCTTGGGAGCGGGAGTCGAGGGGGCAGCTTGCTCACCACCAACAGTTGACTGATCCATGTGCAGTAGTCACAAGATGTCAAGCTTCACAAGAATAAGAAGAGGCCGTTGTCTGCGTAGCCACCCACGAAGGCTGCCTGCGATGTGACAGCGGTTAAAACGAGGGAAAAAATGGCCGCCGACGTTGACGAGGGACTCTGCCCGTCGCCCCACCCCTTCAGGCGAACTTTCGCGCCTATTTTACTCTCCTTCCTCACCAAAGGAAGGGGGGGTTTCCCGCTCAATTTGAGCTCAAAATGGCGGTCGCGGTGGAATAGGGCGGTAATACGTCGTCGCCCGTGCTCACGCAAACCGTCCGGCTGTCAGGCAACCTGAGGTCCCCGAGCCGTAGCCTGGCCAGCCGCTGTGTTGTTGTCTCCTTTCCTGAAGAGGAAAAACTGCCGCCTATCATCTGGGAGTCGGTTCCCAAGCGCGCAAGCGCGCGAAGACCAAAAAGCCGGTAGGAACCTCAGCGGCGGCGGCATTAGCGGCGGCGACGGCTTTTTTTCTTTTGCCGCAGAACATATGGTGAGCGGCTGTCAAACTGCCGAGCCGCATTCTCTTAGGCTCCTGGCCTCACTCTGCTTCTTTTTCTTCCTGGGGAGAGTGATCTCTCTAGGCAACTCCCCATCAGCCTCCCAGTGGGGGGGGCGGACCCCCCCACCTTCGGCTGCAGCCGGGTCTGGCCGCGGAGGCCAGTGACCCATGGCTGAACCCCCTTCGTAAAACTGTACCCGCTGAGGGAAGAGGTTTCCTGGGGGAAATGATGGGGGTCGTGCCCACGGAGGGCAGAAACCCCATTCTTCCTGTCATGACGTTCCTGAAAAACAAGAAACACAAAATAAAACAGGTTAGTCAACAAACAACAACATTTTATTCAAATTTTTAACTAAATTATTTTCACTACAGTAAACTCATGTGTCTCTCCAACGACTGAGTTTTTAAAACTGAGCCCTTGGGGGCAGGCAAGGGGCGGTGCCTAATTAACATATTAATTTATAACTCAGTCTCTACCAATAGGATTGAGGGTTAACCCATCCTGGACTCTCCTTCCAGAAGCAGTGGAGAAAAGCAAGCTCATAATCTCCAAAATATCTGTAGCTGTTGATGTAATTAACGAGACTGTAGGAAATCGGATTTCACCCCAAGAGGACAAGCAGTGGGATGAAAGGGACAGTCCCAAATTGAGATAATTATCCAGCCAGAGATACAAAAATTGTTATGGTAGATGCCATCTGGCTCCCCTGATAGCTCCGGGGCTCGTGCAAGATCAAGTGCAAGTGCTGATACAATCTCATTGCAGTGGCAACAACCACTGGTAATACATGAGCTGAAGCCCCCCACCCAAGTCCAAAAGTCTGCTCTAGATAGATTAGCAGTGATTGCAACTGAAGTATGAGAACTGGGCAGGAAATAACTAACAGAGATGAAAAACTGGAGATAATTGAAGCTAGCAGTCAGATGAGAGAAATAACCATGTCTATCCTCATGGAGGACTGAGTTTAAACTGGGAATATGACCAAGATGGGGGACAGAGCTACAAGGGATTTTGATTGACAGTCCTCGATGTGACTGGACGAGGACAACCCTCATCTGAAAGCTAGCTCCAACCTCTATGGAGAACGGATTATATTTTTGACAATTGGTTTCAAGATACAGTATGTGGACTTTAAAGAAGCAGGATATGAAAAGTATTGAATCTTTTAAACTCTGGTGTTCAAAAATACTCCTGGAAATAACACAGATAGACATCAAAAAAGACAAATGGATTACTAAAGAAATGGACAAGAATTCTCGCTGAAGGCACAAATGACTATACTCAAATAATCATGTCTTCAGCATGTTATGTAAAGACCTCTGTAGAAGGCCTTTAATGCCAGGAAAAGTGGAAGGAAAAAGAAGAAGGAAACTATTAGCAAGGTGGATAGACACAATTACAGTGACAATGGGTGCACCACTGGAAGACCTGAAAGATCTGATTAGGGATTAATCATCATTGTTGCTAAGAGTCAACAATAACTTGATGGCACAAAATCAATCAATGAAGATTTTATTCATATCTTATATGAGAGTTATACCCCTTTGCCTCGCTCTCTTCCATTTTTATGTTGTCATTATAGACCAGTGATAGCAACCCTTTTTTTTTCTCCGGTGCCGAAATAGTGCGCATGCCCCCATGCACCCCCACTCCCACATTTCCTGGTAAGACCATTTTTTGCCCTCCCCAGGCTATAGAGGCTTTTCTTGGGGAGGGCAAAAATGCCTTCTCCTGCCCCCCTGGAGGCTCTCCGGAGGCCAAAAACATCCTGCCAGAGCTCCCATGTGAGCCAAAAATTAGCTGGTGGGCACCTACTTGTGCGCTGAAACTGAGCTATGGCAATGGCTCACCTGCCAGTCGATTTGGCTCCGCATGCCACCTGTGGCACACATGCCATAGGTTTGCCATTACAACTACAGACCAATGTTCCAAGCAAATACCTCTTACTTCTTCTATTTATACCAATAAATCCAATGACCAGTCTAGGTTTGTGCTCATGTACTAATCCACCATGGCATGATTTGATAAGATTCCATTTTGCCAGCACTGCATCATCTAGTAGTAGGACGTGAGAAGTCAATAATTTCTTAAAAACCATTATGAAAAAGTTTTTACCAATTATTCAAATTATTTTTCCTAATAGTTTTAGCAAAAAGCCATTTACAAAGAGTTATTTGTAAAAAGCTTCCTCCCCCCCCCCATAATTTTGCTGATTTCTGTAATCTTTGGACACGTATCTCAGATTCAGAAACTAACCCTAACCATTAAATGATTTTTCCCCTTTATCCTACCGATAAATGAAAACATTCATAAAAAAGCAATAAAACAGGATGCCATATGAATGATTGTAGCAAAGATGAACACAAAAACCAAGAAGCTATCAAAATATTGGACCAAAAGCATTTTCATTGAAACACAACTGCTACTTCATGTGCCAGCTGGGATCAGAAAGAGGTTTTTATTAATGCATGATTTTACGCTTTAAGTTTATTGCATTTATCTTTATGTAGAAATAAATGAGAAACAGATTTAAAGACTCATTTACACAGCCTGAAGTAAACACATGAATTCTTCTATATGTGGTATCCAGAGAGCAAGAAACTCATTCATTATTTGTGTCACTTGCATTCACAAGACAGCTTTCAGCCCTCAAAACAGAGTGAAAGAACATCACTGCTGTAGCCTTGGATAATAAGAGACAACAATTATTTTGCCATCTGTTCTATGCCTAGACCTAGAAAATAAATGGATTTTTAGAAGCAAACCATGAAGTTTCAAACAGCAATAAATCAATACCATTTTATTAAATACCTGTATGTCTATTCTAGACAAAAGATTGTTGTAAGACAAGGCTCACTGATTACAAATTGATATTGGGACACACTTGCCTTTTTCATCATAACGTCTCCTGATGGTACCTTTAAAAAAAAAAGCTATTATATATTATGGAAAGAAGCATCATAATTTGAATGCAGGCACTTGTCTGTTTACTATAATCATACTATTTCTCCCCAACAAATATTTTTTATCAAATTCAATTGCTCTAGGAAGCCATTCATATGTCTGTGTATATGCCCTAAAAAATCTTCCAAAATTAATAATATGAACTGACCATAGCTTTGCAGGAAAAGCCATTGTTGCAGTTTAGTCACATGTACAGTATGACACATAACCAAGCGGGGGTTTCTATTCCTGCTGCTACTGGTGCACTGCACCCACAGCTTTTTGTCTCTGCCGTGTGCATGTCCCCCAATGAGATTTTGCCTCTGCGCATGCACAGGAAGCAGAATCTCATGACACGAAGTATGGGTGAGAAAGATTTTGGTGAGTTTTTTGCTTCCACGCATGCGCTGAAGCAAAAAATCACCAAAATCTCTCTTGTGCACCATCCCCTCATGGGATTGTGCTTCCTGCGCCTACGCAGAAGCAAAATCTCACTGGGATATGCACACATTCAATTAAACATTTTAGCCATAAACAATATGGCACAAATAAAAGGGTGTAATGAAATAAAATGTGTTTAGGATGGATTCATAAAATATAAAACAAGGTGAAGATTTCAATAGGAAAGAAAAGCAATCCTAATGATGCCATAAACATTGGAATGCAGAAGACTAAAGTTGCTGAATTTAAATTTATTTGAGAATTACGGGCACTGAATCTTCTAACCTGTTTAACAAAATAATTCAAGACGGCCTTGGCAGCAGCTATTAATGCTAGTTTCAAGACCCTCCTAAGGGTCTCCATAGCTGCTTTGAATTCAGCATGGCAGTTTTTCATCCAGTTGATTTACAGCCAGCTAGCTCTTCCTTCAAGCTCCAGCATAGCCTTTTCATAATTCCTGAGAATAAGAACAATGATTTTGCCACTAATGTGTGTGGAGTCCAATAATAAACTTCCATTATTGGGATCAGTTCTTCTGATGGAGGACAAGCAGATAAATTTCCTTTCTTATTATATTTGTCCCATATGCATTCAAAGTCTCTGAACATAGAAATTTAAGAGGATATCTTGTTAGATAAATGGAAGTTTACCAAGGAAACAGTAGATCCCATCCAAGTACTTTTTAAAAATAGCTTTTGTTCAAAAACAGGGGTAGGCTACTCTCAAATTCCATGTTTTGTGCCTTTCAGTATTCTCTCTGTCTAGGCTTGTTCAAAATTATACATAAAATATAGGAACAAACTTGTGGTTTGAAAAACTAAATGAAAGGTCTTTTTTTGTTTTATTATTTGGGAGGGGATTCCAAACACAAGCCGAAACATATATATGTATTGTGGCCTCATCCACCTTGTCGTTATCCAATAAAATGAAATTTAATAGGTGAAAAAAGTAAGATTCCACATTTAGGCAACAACAAAACCCAAATTCACAGATATAGTATAGGTGGTACTTGGCTCAATGGTAATAATTGTGAGAGGGTTCTTGGAGCCCTAGTGGACAACCACTTAAATATGAGCCAGCAATGTGCTGCAGCTGCTAAAAAAAG
Source organism: Erythrolamprus reginae (assembly GCF_031021105.1). NCBI lineage: Eukaryota > Metazoa > Chordata > Lepidosauria > Squamata > Dipsadidae > Erythrolamprus > Erythrolamprus reginae. Next base: position 238,135,331 of record NC_091950.1, read on the forward strand.
CCAACACAGTTCTAGGCTGCATAAATAGAGGGGCAGAATCAAGACCACGTGAAGTGTTAATACCATTTTATAATACCTTGGTAAGGCCACACTTGGAATACTGCAACCAGTTTCAGTCACCACAATGTAAAAAAGATGTTGAAACTCTAGAAAGAGTGCAGAGAAGAGCAACAAAATGATTAGGGGACTAGAGGCTAAAACATATAAAGAATGCTTGCTGGAACTGTTAGACAATTGCTGGACAGAATATCAGTCTGTCTAGTCTGATGAAAAGAAAGACTAGGGGTGACATGATAGCAGTATTCCAATACAGTAGTACCTCTAGATACGAGCTGCTCCACATGCGAGTATTCCAAGTTACGAGCTGCAACGCGAGCAAAATTTCTGTTCGACACCCAAGCTCAAATTTGGGATACAAGCCGAGCTTCCGCTAGGTGGCGCAAGAATCCTTGCTTCTGGTTATCTCGGCGTGAAAAACAAAGTCTAAAGGCATTCATTCGAGATGCGAGTTGATCGACTTACGAGCTCGGGTCTGGAACGAATTAAACTCGTATGTCGAGGTACCACTGTATCTCAGAAGTTGTCACAATAAAGAGGAAGTCAAACTATTCTTCAAAGCACTGAAGGCAAGGCAAGAAGAAATGGATAGAAACTAATCAAGGAGAGAAGCAACTAAAGAGGAATTTCCTGACAATTAGAACAATTAATCAGTGGAACAACTTGTCTCTGGAAATTGTGAAAGTTCCAGTGGTGGAAATTTTAAAGAATATATTGGACAATATTTGTTTGAGATGGTATAGGATTTTCTGCCTGATCAGGGAATTGGGATAGGAGACCTCCAAAGTCCCTTCCAATTCTGTTATTCTAAATGTTCAAGCTTTCAGTTCCCCCAAAACCTTAAGTCACTAAATATACTGTACTGTATGTCTGATACGTAAGGCAAAGATTTTTTTTTAAGTTGGCTTTTAATGTCAATGAAGATTCTCAGTCATCCAGGTAGTGTCTGGAAATTCAGCCATGACCACTATTCTTTTTTCTTTTTAACTTGAAACATTTTGCTGCTTATGCAAGTAGTTTCTTCAGTCCTTTAATCAATTTTTAGCATTTAATCAACAAACAGGAGTTTAATAGCACCTTTTCTGACACTCAAATTTATTAAAACGCTGCAGCTCCCTTCATCACATCCATGCAGTAACTATGATGCAAGTTTTAAGTTTCAGTATGAGGGGAGAGAAAGGAAAACAGGTTAGTAAGGCGAATGCAGGTTACATGCGAGCTAGATTATAAGTACCTTGTCAATTAACAATTAAAATGTGTTGACAATCCTATTATGTTTAACTAACACACTTTTAGTGAATGGCCTAAGATGCATCAACACTAAATCTATTCATTCCATCTTATTTGCAAGTATACATTCAAATGCTGTGCTTGGCAGAAAACATTCCCTTTGGGTTTGATGACAAAACAACAATCCTATAGGAAAGTCAAGCTTAGTTGGATTTTGTGAAGCAGCAAATTCCCTCACCAGCTGTGAATTCAGCGATGGGGAAGACAAGCATGGCTGTATAGCTCTTACTTGTGAGTCAACCCCTGTTGATATTTTAGTTTCCTGGCAGTTGAAGACTAAATAAATCAAAATGTGAGGGACAAGGGGAGAGTTATCTTTTACTTATCTTTTACTACCTCTATATAAACAAGTCTTTTACTACTATAACCACTCATCTCACATTAGTGATTCTGGGCAGTCCACAGGAATAAAAAACACAAAGGCCAATCAGCATAATTAAAACAAAATCAATCAAACACAGCCTGCAGTTAGTAACTATAATAAGAGTCGCCATAAAGGAATGAAGAGGAAATATTAAAAAGTGCTAGCTTTGTTTCCTAAACTACACTATGCAGAACAGGATTGAAGCCACTTTGTCCTTATCTTACTGTACACCACATTTCAAGCTGCTGCTTTTTTTTGGTTTTTGTTTTCTCAGCTTATTTCAGGCTTGACAAGTGGATTCTGGCTGCAGGAAAAATGCATAAAAGTAAGAGAGATAGAACATTCAGCTTGATTCATTTGGCTGCATCCTCCTATCAGCACTCTTTTCTATGTGGACATGACAGAGGAATAAATGTCACCAATATTACCACATCAGGCCTGCAAAAAAATGGAAGGCGCCTTGATGGCAGCAAAGCGAAGTAGAAAACTCTAACTCTCTGCTGCCATCAGTTGTTCAATACAGATTCTGTAGCCTGGAGCTGAAAGTCCCAATAAAATACAGCAGCTCTACTCTATCCTATTTGGCATTCAATAGGCTTTTTGGATACCCTGCACAGCAGCAGGGGGAATTTTCTGTTTTAGGACAGTAAATTGTATTTTATGTGTTGTTGTTGCAGAGCAAGTCACAAACTTCCATATAAGCCCCATTAAATTCAATAGCTTCATAGTACAGTATGTCTAGCAAAATTGAGCATGTGACACCCAGACTCAAAAGGTAATTATTTCTAAATAATTGATGTGTGTCATTAATTTATTGACAGCACTTTATCCTTTTGTATGGATATCCTACATATAATAAACATAATGCTGTGGGGGGGGGACAACCTTTAGTCAGCATCTTGAAGATAAACATTTTCAGAAGTGCTGAAAGATTAATGATTCAGGTTATATATATAAATCTCTCACTCTCTCCTTTCTACCCCCTCTCTTCTTTTTTGTTAAATAGCGTGGCTGCTTAGGTCTCATAAAAACTGCATCTATAAATAACAGGAAGAATTTCATAACTTGATTTCATCAGATCAAGCATACATTTATTGAAAACAAGTAATCCAATATGAACTAGCTGGCCTTAAAACAGGGATGTCAAACTCAAGGCCCGTGGACTGAATTCAACCCATAAGGTGCTTAGATCTGGCCCCCAGGGCCACCCTGGAAACATGAAGGACTGGCCCACGGTGCCTCTGCCAGCAAACATAGAGCTTGGGAGGGCCATGCACAGCCGTTTTCACTGGCAGAGTGCTGCAGGAGGCCGTCACAGCCAAAAACGGACCCTGGGAGGGGTGCCCCCAACATGAGTGATGTTAAGCTGGCCGGATCCATGCCCACCCAGCCCCCAAGGTCAAACACAACTCTGATGCAGCCCTCAATAAAATTGAATTTGACACCCCTGCCTGTTCTGTCTGGGTTTTCCCAGACCTCAACACCAACTGAAAAAACAGCCAGACACTCTGGTAAAAGCCAAAAGTATTTTATAGCTGGAAAAAATAAGCACAAAGGAAAACCTGTCTTCACAACAGACAGGCTATAATACGTTACAGCAGGGTCCTGATGTCCAGTCAATACCCCAAGCTTCTTGCTGGCACCCCCCCCCAAGGTTTCAATAGTCCAAGGCACAAACCAGGATTGTAAGCCACCAAAGTTCACAGACAGGTCTCACGAATCTCCAAGATAAAACTCCACAAGCCAGGAAGGGTGGGTCCGCCTTTTATCCTTTCCCAAGAGCACCACACCCAAACCCAGCTGTGACCTCTAATGCTGGAAATACTTAGCCAATTGAGTCCGTCTCTGATTAGCTCTCCTTTGTCGCATATCTATGATGTCTTGAGCATTTTCCCCTAAGGAATCCAGGCTGCTTGCTGGGGAGAGCTCCCCCTGGTGGGACTCTGGCTGTCCTTCTTCTTCAGCCTGGGATTCCTCTTCCTCGTCAGTCTGCACCTCCTGTTCCTCAGCCTCTCCCTCTGAGCTGGAAACCGACAGAAGGTCAGCCATTCCCGGAGGGGTCCCAGACTGAACCACAACACCATCCCCCCGCGGAAGGCCCCTCCCCACCTGCCAGCGGAGAGGACGCGGTTTCTGAGGGAACTGGGCATGAAAATCCCGAATAAGGTCGGGAGCGTCCAACAACGCCGCTTCCACCCAGGAGCAATCATCAGGGTCCCCCTCTACCCATTGCACCTTGTACTGGAAACAACCATCCACCCAACGGGAATCCACAATGTCATGTACCATAGCTTCAGGGAGGTGGTCACGAACACACGGGGCAGGAAACACGGGAACATTGGGACGGAGCGGACAATCGGGAGGGACAGGGACTAACAGTGAACGGTGAAACACAGGGTGAACCCGCAAGTTGGCCGGCAGGGTGAGCCGGTAAGCCACCGGATTGATCACCCGCTCAACGGGAAAAGGACCCAGGAACCGGGGATCTAATTTGTGTCGGGGTAATTCAGAGGCTACGTATTTCGTGGACAGCCACACCTGATCCCCCACCACCAAGGGGGGCACATCCCGTCTGGAGCGATCAGCCACCCTCTTGTAGTCCTCCTTGGCTTTATTCAGGTACCTCTTCACCATTTCGTGGACCGCCTGCAGCTCCGAGAGAAAGTCCTCAGCAGCAGGCACCGGGGAATCTAGGAGGGTCAAGGGAAAGAAGCGAGGGTGGAAACCATAATTTGCGAAAAAGGGTGTGAGCCGGGTCGATGAGTGGCGGGAGTTGTTAAAAGCGAACTCCGCTACAGGGAGGAACCGGGACCAATCAGTCTGGCGATCCGCCACAACACACCTCAGGTATTGCTCCAGTATCCCTATAACTTTTTCTGTGCCTCCATCGGTCTGGGGGTGCTGCGTCGATGCGAGGCACACGGACACATTCAGGGCCGACATCAATTCCCGCCAAAACCGGGCTGTGAATTGTGTTCCCCTATCAGAGACCACTCGATCCGGGAGCCCATGTAACCGAAACACGTGGCTGATAAACATTTGAGCCGTGAGTTGGGCAGTGGGCACCCTAATGCAAGGTACAAAATGGACCATCTTGGTGAGCATGTCCATCACCACCATGACTACCGTGAAGCGAGCAGAGGAAGGCAAATGAGTTACAAAGTCAATGGACACGGCACCCCAGGGTCTCTCAGGCGTGGGCAAAGGTTGCAGTAATCCCGGTGGGGCTCCAGTCACCCCCTTGGCCGTACGACACCGGACACAGGTGGCCACATAGGAACGCACATCATCTTGGATGCGTGGCCACCAGAATGTCCGAGAGACCAGCTCCAATGTTTTGAACAGGCCAAAATGCCCCGCCACTGGACAGTCATGACACTGGGTCATAATCAACCCTCTCACTGGCCCGGCGGGAACATACAGCTGCCCCCGGTACCGAAGCAGACCATCTTGAAACGTCCAGGGGGAATTGGGTGTTAACTCCCACACTCTCTGCGCTACAAACCCATCCTCCCGCTGCGCCTCCCGTAACCGGCGACGCAAGTCCACTGGGTCCTGAGTGGCAGCCAAAGCTGCAGGGGGTAAAACTGTCTGCAGAGGAGCCGGCTCCCTCGGGTGCGTGTACTCCGGCTTGCGCGACAAGGCATCTGCTCGAGGGTTCTGGGCACTGGGAGTGTACCTGATGCGGAAATTGAACCGCGTGAAAAAGAAGGACCAGCGGATCTGTCTCTGGTTTAACTTCCGAGCCATCTGCAAATACTCGAGGTTCCGGTGATCCGTCCGTACCTCGATTTGATGACGGGCCCCCTCCAGGTAATGCCGCCAATGCTCAAAGGCAGCCTTCACCGCTAAGAGTTCCTTCTCCCAAATAGTATAATTCCTTTCCGAGGGAGACAATTTCCGGGAGAAGTAGGCACACGGAAACAACATGTCACCGGGACGATGGGCTTGGAGGAGCACTGCGCCAACCGCTACATCTGAAGCGTCTGTTTCTAACACAAACGGCCGAGCGGGATCAGGATGGCGCAGAAGCGGTTCCGCCATGAACGCCGCTTTCAGGGCATCAAAAGCCCGCTGTTCCGCCTCCCCCCAACCAAATGGGACTTGTTTTTGTAACAACCGAGTCAAGGGCGTGGTTAACGTGGCATACCCCGGAACAAAAGCCCGATAGTAGTTCGCAAACCCCAAAAGACGTTGTACGTCTTTCACCCGTCGTGGAGGTTGCCAAGACTGAAGTGCGGCCACTTTGCTCGGGTCCATGGAAATGCCACCTGGAGACAAAATGTGCCCAAGGAATTCGACGGTAGTCTGGAAGAATTGGCACTTCTCCAGCTTGGCATACAACTGCTGCTCCCGCAACCGGAGCAGGACCCGGCGCAGATGGTTCAAATGCAAGGCATGGTTCGGGGAATACACTAAAATGTCATCAAGGTAAATCACCACAAAATGGTCCAACATGTCCCGGAACACGTCGTTCATCAGATGTTGAAACACGTCCGGGGCGTTGGTGAGGCCAAATGGCATCACTGTATATTCAAAGTGGCCGTAACGCGTGCCAAACGCTGTCTTCCACTCATCCCCAGCCCGCATCCGGACCAAATTGTACGCACTGCGCAAATCGATTTTGGTGAATACCGTTGCCGTCCGCAACCGGTCCATGAGTTCAGGGATCAAGGGCAAGGGGTACCTATTCCGCACCGTGATGGCGTTAAGGCGGCGATAGTCACAGCAGAGGCGAAGATCGCCTGTTTTCTTTTTCACGAACAAAACAGGGGCAGACAAAGGGGACTTGGATGGCCGAATAAATCCCTTGGCCAAATTCTTTTCCACAAACTCCTTGAGAGCCACAAGCTCCGGCTCGGACATGGAGTACAAACGACCAGCCGGGAGCTTGGCGTCAGGGAGCAGGTCAATGGCACAGTCATACGTCCGATGCGGTGGTAGCCGATCCGCCTCCTTTTCGTTGAACACATCGGCGAACTCCTCGAGGCAACGGGGTAATTGAATCGCGGGAACTACTGGGCCGTGGGCTGCGCACACATGTCGGTGATGGTCCACGCACTGCAAACTGGAGAATGTGACCAGGTTCTGAGACCACACCACCTGCGGGTCATGTGCACGCAGCCATGACAACCCCAACACGAGGGGAAAATGAAGCCCCTTGGTAACATAAAACTGTAGGGCCTCCTCATGAGTTCCGATGCACATCCGCACCGGCAGGGTCTGGAAACGGATGGGACCAGCCAGCAAAACCCGCCCATCGATAGTCTCCACAGTTAATGGCGGGGTAACAGGACAAAGGGGCAAGGAATGACGTTGGGCAAAGGCTTCGTCTAAGAAGTTCGTCGTCGCCCCCGAATCCACGAGGGCCAACGCAGGGTAAGTCCGAGCCCGTTGCGCGATATGCAGAGTCACCGCAAGCGTCAGGTGTCGAAACGGTCCGAATTCGGGAGTCGTGGAGTCAGAAGAAAGTGGGATCCCCGCCCGACCTAGTGTTGCCACCAAGCCGGGCCCCCCTCGTTTCCCGATCGTTCCGGCGACGGAGGACATCCAGACGAAGGCCCCGCCATCGGAGAGTTCAGGGCAGGGACGGGGACACCAGGGGTTGTCTCCTGTAACTGCACAGGGGACGCCATGGGAAGCACGGGAGAACTGTAGGGTACGGGAACGACGGCAGCCACTGTGCTCCGCCTCTTGTGGGGACAAACGACAGCAAAATGTCCCGGGGCCCCACAATAGAAGCACAACCCAGCTGCCCGCCGACGCCCTCGTTCCTCCGGGGTCTGTCGGGGTCGGGCGTAACTCACGTCCATCGGCTCCCCGGCAGCAACACGATCCATCAAGCGTGGAGGCAGCGCTGGTGAAAAACGTCGGGGCGCAGGGACCGGAGCCGGGGTGCTTACGGTTGACAACCCCCGCCGCGAAACAGGTGTCGGCGGGACGCCTGACGCACGGGGGTTGGACCGTCCCGCTCGACGGACTTCCCTGGCCAACAGCCTGGCCTCTATTGCCAAGCACTGCCGCTCCAAACCGTCCAACGTGCCGGGCATCACCTCATGCACCAATGCGTCCAACATCGTGTCTGATAGTCCATCCTGAAAGGCCTCGATCAGGGCAGCCTCATTCCACTGGACTTGCCCGGCCAGAGACCTAAAGTCAGCCATATAGTCCACCAGGGGGCGCGAACCCTGGCGTAATTGCTTCAGCGCCCGCGTGGCCGTTTGTTCCTGCACCGGGTCCGCAAATTGGTGACGCAGCAAGTCACAGAAAGCATTGTAGTCCTGGAGTAGCGGATCATCCCGGGTCAGGTAAGGTGCCACCCACGATGCTGCAGGGCCAGCCAATAAACTACACAGAAACGCCACCTTGTGGTCATCCCCTGGGAAGTGCATCATCTGGGCGTTGATAAAAAGCTGCACCTGGCTCTGGAACGCAGAAAACAGCCGCCGGTCCCCCCAGAACTTTTCCGGCATCGCCACAAAACATTTCCTTCTGGGCAAAGGTGCTGGAGGTGGTACCACAGGTGCCGCCTGGGGTGGGGCCGCCTGGGACAAAACCTCCACTTGACGTTGTAATAACAAGACTGTCTGGGTCAATTGAGCAATGTCCCCTCGCAACTCTGCAAAGACAGCCTGCATGTCAGCTGCAGAAACATCCATGGTGACAGGCAAAAACAGGAAGCCGAAAAACAAAAGATGTCCAACAAGGAACCAGCAGCAAAGAGCAAGGAAAAAAGCAACCAAACCACCCCTCCAAAATGAGCACCAGGTGTTTGGTGGTTGGTGGAGTTTTATACTGTTCTGTCTGGGTTTTCCCAGACCTCAACACCAACTGAAAAAACAGCCAGACACTCTGGTAAAAGCCAAAAGTATTTTATAGCTGGAAAAAATAAGCACAAAGGAAAACCTGTCTTCACAACAGACAGGCTATAATACGTTACAGCAGGGTCCTGATGTCCAGTCAATACCCCAAGCTTCTTGCTGGCACCCCCCCCCCCCAAGGTTTCAATAGTCCAAGGCACAAACCAGGATTGTAAACCACCAAAGTTCACAGACAGGTCTCACGAATCTCCAAGATAAAACTCCACAAGCCAGGAAGGGTGGGTCCGCCTTTTATCCTTTCCCAAGAGCACCACACCCAAACCCAGCTGTGACCTCTAATGCTGGAAATACTTAGCCAATTGAGTCCGTCTCTGATTAGCTCTCCTTTGTCGCATATCTATGATGTCTTGAGCATTTTCCCCTAAGGAATCCAGGCTGCTTGCTGGGGAGAGCTCCCCCTGGTGGGACTCTGGCTGTCCTTCTTCTTCAGCCTGGGATTCCTCTTCCTCGTCAGTCTGCACCTCCTGTTCCTCAGCCTCTCCCTCTGAGCTGGAAACCGACAGAAGGTCAGCCATTCCCGGAGGGGTCCCAGACTGAACCACAACACCTGCCTTAAGATGTCTCTGTTGATTGAACATCTAAATAAGCTATCTAGCACTACTACAAGGTTTAATAAGGTACAATGGTCACTAATAACTAGTTATGATTTCAGGAAAAGGAAAAACAGACAAATAAAACTACACTACAAAAATAAGCTTGCAATTTGAATCATTTATCACATTGCAGGAATTCCCCCCCCCCAATTAACACCCCCCACTTATATCTACTTCTCATGGATATTTCCGACTTGGAAAATGAGGTTTGCCTTGTCAAGACATTTAAGGTTACCTGAGGATTTTAGAACAATTGGGGTTTTTTGTCGGTGCTAAATTTAAATTCACATTCAATTATCTTTAAAAGGCAACTTCTATTCTGTTTTTTCCTTTTATCCTGAAAAATGCGGGGAAATCATTGAAAGTATTTATTTATGTTGCAGAAGCATAAACATCCATTGTGGAGACACATCGCTGAAAATGATAAAAACCAACCCAATAAAACTGAAGAAAAGAATAATGCAGAGTTTGCGCGGCAATTGCAAAATCATTAGAGGCAGCTTTCCTCTTAGGTGCTCCACAATTTTTCTCCAAATTAACCTAAACCTCCTAACTATTTTGGCAAGCATGAACAGCTTCAGCACTAAAGTGAGATTGTATTTGAATAACTGTTTACCAGTATGTTCCATTCCAAGTTTTAGCTTGCAATCATTGGAGTGCATGAGGACTTCTTTCTGAACACACCCAGGGATCTACGGCTAGTATTTTTATGATACTCTGTATTGTTTTAATTTTTTTTAATTTCCCTTCCTCCACTTCATAATGTCAATTCAACTTGAGATTACATTTGCCTTCATAAACATGCAATCATTTACATCCTTTACACCAGATGTCAAACTCAAGGCCTATGGGCTGAATTCAGCCCACAGGGTGCTTAGATCTGGCCTGCAGGGCTGCTCTGGAAACAGTGAAGGACTGACCCATGGTGCTCTGCCAGCAAAAACAGAACTCGAGAGGGCCATATGCAACCCTCCTGAGCTCCTTTTTCAGCTGTGACAGCCTCCTGCAATGCTCTGTTAGCAAAAATGGAGGTTGGGAGAAGTGAGTTCCATTTTTGCCGGCAGGAGGCCATTGCAGCTGAAACAGAGCCTAGGAGGGGTGCCCCCAACACAAGTGATGTCAAGCTGGCTATGCCCACCCCAGGCATGCCCCACCCAAACCCAAAGGTTAAAGTGGCCAGATGTCCCGCTTTCAGCGGGACATTCCCACTTTTTGATCATTTGTCCCGCGTCCCGCATTGTCACACACCCGGCTGCTCGGGAAGTTCCCCTTCTTCTTCCGCCTCCTGTGTGAGTCCTTCTGGCCGGCTCCTTCAGACTAGACAACCCCGGTCAATGGAGCAGGACCGCTGGAGCAACAGCAGGGCCACTGGAGGGACATTGTGGGGGAAAGCCATGCTGGGCGCTGGGGTGGGTACAGGAGCTGAGTCGGCCAAGCCCTCCTATGTCTCCTACCACAGCCCCCAGATTATTATTATTTTTTCGTCTGCCACTGCTGACATAAAGCGTTTTGTAGCATTTGAGATGATTACTCTTTTTCAGTACTGCCCTAAAGCCAAGAAAAATGGGATGAGGATGAGGATATTGATAGAACAGTGTTTCTCTCAAGCCTGGCAAATTTAAGTTGGACTTCAACTCCCAGAAATCCCTAGCCAAGCCATACTGACTGGGGATGTCTGGGATTTGAAGTCCACATGTGTTAAAAGTTGTCAAGCTTAAGAAACACTGCCATATAAGAATGGAAACTAGCAGCTATTTCATTAGCTGTTTAAAGATGTTTAAAATTGTTTAAAGCCCTAAGGTGAGACAAATGGGGGGGGGCATGCGTGCTCTCCAAAGTGTTCCCATGAGACTGGTGGTAGCAGCTGCGAAGGTGGCTCGGTGCCCAGGTTTCCCCTCGGGTGGCGCCGGTGGCTGCTCTTCTGGGGCTTCGTGATGGGAGGGAACAAATAACTTGGCTGCTTTGTGGGTGAGGGGATGCCGTCATTCCAGCCACCATCATCGCCTCCCCATCCCCAGTCTAAGAAATGGGACCCCTCTCCCTTATTCAAGAGTGGCTTAGGGTTTATTTGGGATTTTTGAGGGGGGGAGAAAGAGGCGGTTGTGAGGAAATGGGGGCTCAAGAAGCATTTGACTATGTAACCGGCGTCCTCTCGATTGATGAAACCCTTGTGAGGAGAGAGAGAGGGCATATTTAAAGCTAAAAAAAAAGGCGTGGGGTGTGGGGGTGGGCTCTGCCAAAACTGAGGATAAAAGGGGGGGTTTTCTGTCTTTCTCTTTTGCTAGGAAGGAAGAAAAAAGAAAATGACTTATAGACCAGTCCGTAGTACTTTTACAGCCCTCTTTAAGCATTTTTAAAGAATAACATATTGTCCCCGCAACAATCTGGGTAATAATCATCTTGCCCGCCCAACAATAATAATCATCTTGCCTCCCAACAAGGCATAGGAATAATCAACTTGGGTTCTCGTTTTACCCACCTCGGAAGGATAAAAGGCAGGGGGGAAAGGCGGAAAGGAGGGTAAAAATGGGAAGAGTTGCCCTTGACACCTTTTGAAAGCAGTATACAACTAAATTTCATTTTAATGTATGCATAAGGAAGATGCCCCCCCCCCCCCGGGTCAACGGTGTCCCTCTTTACTACTGTAAAAATCTGGTCACTTTACCCAAGGTCAAACATAATTCTGATGGGGCCCTCAATGAAATTGAGTTTGGCAGCCCTGCTTTACACTAACCAAGTAGTCCTTCAAAGAGGGCACAAAAATGTTTAGGATTGTTCAAAGTATTGCTTCTTTGTGATAATACTGGCAAAATAACACTTATTTTGCATAGAGTTGCACTACAAGTTTTTCTAGCTTCTTTGAACAATCAGAAACTTTCAGTTTTAGCCCTCAAGCCAATTTCCATGCTAACGTACAGTTTAAAATCCATGGAGGTAGTCCAAAAGGTATACCAAAATTTGTGCAGAAAGATTATTTCCCCATATTATAACTATTGCTAAACAAGCCTTAACAAACAACGGTTTATTTAGGGCTACCAGATCTGGGCTTAAAATTGGATTTCACTATCAGTTGACCAGAGAGAACTTCTTTGGTGTAGTGTTTGAGGTATCATGCTAAAAATGGGAGATCATGAGTTCTGGTCTGCTTTAGATACAAAGCCAGTTGGGTGATCTTTGACCAGCCACTTCCTCACAGCCCTAAAAAGGAGGCAATGGCAAACCACTTTCACAATCTTGCAAAGAAAACTGCAGAAACTTGTACAGGCTATTGCCAGGAGTCAACACTGACTTGAAGGTCCACAAGACACATTCTGAACCTCCACTCTCACCCAGAAGTTTTGTAGGCCAGAAATAGTAATTTCTAATTTTTCTAACCATGGCCAACACTTTTGCTATGAATTAACAGTGAAGACTAGAAACGGGTGGGGGATGCAAAGAAGGGGTGAGAGCAGCACATAATTATGGACATGATGATCCTAAAAGATGGCAGCTGAAGGGGCACTTTCACCTACTGTGACTTGTTTAAAACTCCGTCTTGTTTTCCTTTCTTTTCCTGCGTTAACATTGAAAATGGCTTTAGAAACATATATACTTTCCGCCTCACGGAGATTAAAACAGCACGGTTTGTTTAATAGCAGAGAAGCCAGTTAAGTAAGGAAGCATTTGTTAGCACTCAAGCACTTGAAATATGTTAAGTGCTTGGCAAGTGGTGCAACCTGAGCTCCCGACAAAAGTGTGGGCAGGTAGTTGAGTATCTGACAAATGGCATTTAGACATACACGTTCAACAAGGATGCACTAATGCAGCTCACTGTCAAAGCAGAAAGGAGATACATCACCCCAAGAAAGGCAGGTTTTACTCGAAAACGTACTGCAGGAGATATATACATAGATAGATAGAAAGTGATATACTTAGATAGGTTTGAGCATGAGAGACTGGAAAGGAAATCATGATAGCTGCATGCAAGCACACACAGAGAGACAGACAGACAGACAGACAGACAGACAGACAGACAGACAGACAGACAGACAGACAGACAGACAGACAGACAGACAGACAGAGAGAGTTGCTTATTAATGTGATTGTTTTATTTTCAAAATTCTTTTTAAAAGCCTGCAATACTACAGTTCGTTCTTCCAAACCATCTCAGTACTATTTAAAAGCTCCATCTGCATTTTACTATTATTTACATCATACCTGCACCAAGTATAAAATTTGATAAAGGAAAATTAGAACAATCACATGAACGTCTTGAACAAACCCCCTCTGGAAAAAAACAACAACCCAGGATAAGCCACAATATATACATATATATATATAGAAACCTCTAGAAGTTTTCTTCCCTGTGGCAGGAGTCCAGGTTGTAACAACCCAGTTATAGTAGGTCTCGGGAAATGATTGTGATCCCAATCTTGTTAAATAAAGGGCATGGCAGGTGGGAGGCAGGATGGTGATGGAGGAAGACAGCTGAGTAAGGCATGAGAATTTGAAGGCAAAGGAAAGTGCCAAGTTAGGTGATAGGATATACTTTACTGATTAGTCAATTGACCATATCAAATAAGAGCATCAGCCACAGTAAAATGCAATAAGATGAGATAAGATAGAGCGAAGTGAGATAAAATAGGTATGGTGAGATAAAATAGAATAAAAGCCATGGTAGTGCAGTGGTTAAAATGCAGTATTGCAAGATAACTGTCCACTTCTAGGAATTCCATCCTGATTGGCTCAAGCTCGACTCAGCCTTCTGAAGTTAGTAAAAAATGAGGACCCAGATTGTTGGGGGCAATATGCTAACATTGTAAACCACCCAGAGGGTGCTGCAAAGCACTAGGGGGTGGTATATAAGTCTAAGTGATATTGAAGAAAAAATAAGTTGGCTGACTGTGTCAATTATATATAAAATTGATTTTAAAAAACGCAAATAAATAAAAAGAAAAGAAAACTTCATAACAGATCGGCCCCCCTACAGTTAACTCCAGTCTGATCAAGTTATTATGTCCTCTCTGAGATGGCCTTATAAATGAAGAGTGAGTATGTGCAGATTTGTGATCTGCAATAAGTAAGGTTAGTTGGTATTTTTCTTCCTTTCCAGTTCTGCTTTAATTGGTGTCTTTGGAAGAAGCATTTGCAACAAAAAACAATTTTGCTCCCTGTGCCAGTAGATTCCCCAAATACAGTGGCACCTCTACTTAGGAACTTAATTCATTCCGTGACCAGGTTCTTAAGCAGAAAAGTTTGTAAGAAGAAGCAATTTTTCCCCTAGGAATCAATGTAAAAGCAAATAATGCGTGCAATTGGGGAAACTACAGGGAGGGTGGAAGCCCTGTTTCCTCCCAGGAGATTCCTAGAGAGGCCCCATGGAGGCTTCTCCCCACCTTTTCCAGCCCTGTTTCCTTACAGGAGATTCCTAGAGAGGCCCCACGTAGGCTTCTCCCTGCCTTTTCCGGTTACAGTTTCGGAGTCTCAGGTTTGTAAGTGGCAAATGGTTCTTGAGAAGAGGCAAAACAATCTTGAACACCCAGTTCTTATCTAGAAAAGTTCGTAAGTAGAGGTGTTCTTAGGTAGGGACACCACTGTATAGGCATTAACTGACTGCCTCTTTATTAGGTCTCCTCTTGGTACACTCGGTCCACAGAGTCTGCCTTCACAAAATCTTTTACGTTTATGTTCCTTTAGATTTTAATCCTTTTTCTTAAGTTAGACTAACAGCCCTGCTTCTCCTTCTGGAAGGGATCCTTTCTGGCTAAACCAATTCAGGAGTGGGTTCTAACTTACCTCACTGCCGGTTCATTTCCTCCCGCGCTGCGTGGCCATATGCATGCATGTGCAAAAAAGCCAAAAATAAGATGGCAACACATGCACAGTGCTGGAAATTTGGCTTCTGTGCATGCTCATAAGAAAAAAAAAATGGAAAAAATTCCCCTCGGGAAAAACCCATTTTTAAAAAAGATGGCAGCCTCCATAGACCCGCACAACTGAATCAGTTCTGTGATGTCATAATTACGTTACAAGCTGGTTTCTACCGGTTCAGGCAAACCAGTACAAACTGGGAGGAACCCACCTCTGAACTATTTTCTCCCCTGGCAAGGTATCAATTTTTATATATATGATTCGACACAAAAATATGTAAACCTTCCCTGGTACAGAGCTGAAGGGATTGGATACTGTAGCCTAGAGGATAATTCTCTGCCTTACAAGGCAAAGGTTGCAGGTTCAACTCCCAATGGGTATGGCTAGCTGATGAGGCCAAAATAAGGCCGAAATAGATCTAATCCTAGTCTCCCTTAATTTTCAAATTCAGCAAAAAAAAACCATGTGACACATACAGATAGAATTGTCGGCTATCAATAAAATTAACTCTCTTGGAAATGGCCCTGGGTTGGGCCGAGAGGCAAATAAGGAGCTGTGATGTTCCTTCAATACACCAGGGTGATTTGACACAAATATTTGTAACCCTTCCCTGGTGCAGAGCTGAAGGGATTGGATACTGTAGCCTAGAGGATAATTCTCTGCCTTACAAGGCAAAGGTTGCAGGTTCAAGTCCCAGTGGGTATGGCTAGCTGATAAGGCCAAAATAAGGCCAAAATAGATCTATCCTAGTCTCCCTTAATTTTTAAATTCAGCAAAAAAAACCACGTGACATATATATACACACATATATATATATAAGCACTGTTCTGTTCTATACACATATACAGTTTACAATTTATTGTCTGTTTTGTGGGAAGTCCAGTTACTGTTGAGAGATACTCCAAGAAATTGATTCATGGACCTGCATAATTTACTTGAGCCATTTCAGCAAAGATGGTCAGTAAATGTTATAAGTCCTTTATATCGGTCTTCCCAGTTATTTTTACTTGAGATACTTTAAAAGAGATGCTGAACTCATGTTTTTCATCTTTATGAAAATTCAATCCAAGCTGCATTCTTGGAACAAAGCAAAACAGCTTGACATCTGCTTCCCAAATATAGTAATATAATGTTTCCAAAACTGTAGGCTAAGAACTATGGGTTGTTTGTAAACTGCCCATGTTAAGCCAAAGGTTAGTTGAGCTCATCTGTAGTTGCTTTTTATATAGGCATAAACTGTGGCAATAGACACATTGACAATATGCGATTATATATGTATGGGTTAAAATATAGTTTCAAATTTAGATTTGGAATGAATGGTCTATTCTGGACATGTTTTTATAGATTTTTCAAAGTTGAGTAACTGCCTGTGATCCAAATTTTCAGAATTGTTCTTCTTAGTTTAAAAATGAAAGTTGACTATAATGTGGATGGCCTGAAGCCTGATTTTATTCCTTTTATGAGAAAACAAGGTTATTATCTGATAATAACTTGGCTATGAGAGCAATATTTTCTATGTATATTGTAATTAGGAAACTTTTGTTTCCTATCTTTTTGTACTTCTTCCCATATAATTATCTCAAAGTCTTGTACAAATTATAAAACTTTACATGATTAAACCACAAAATAAGATTACTATAATTAAAAATAATTAATATAAAAAGTATGTGTTGTAAAAGGGGATTGAAAAAAGGTGAAAGCCATACAAGCAGAGTATTCAAAAAGAGAAATAATGTTCACATGATATATGTAATGGCACACTCACTATCAAGCCATTTCTTATTATAGTTTGCTGTAGGGAGTTCCAAATTTAAACCTAATATGAGGTATAAGAAATTAAATCGGGCTGAACTCTAGACAGAACAAGTATTCAGAATAATTTTATTGTGTGTCAAATTGTTGTAGAAGTGATAAATTTACCAAATTTGCATTAGAGCATCAAATTATTTTATTGTTAAAAAAACATGTCAGACAGCAGGTGATAGAAACCATTTACCCAGAGAAATAAATGATAGGTAATTAGTATTTGTTTCAGTTCATTAGGAAGCAGAAAATAGCCTGCTGCAGTGTTTCCTTTTAGCTTTGTTCTGTGGACCACTAATGTTCCCCAACAACATGAAAACATTATTGCAAAATAATAAATGCATTACATATAAGGTATAATATCCAACATACATATTCCAGTATTCATTTTATTTTTGGGGGCTAGAAAGAAGCTGTCATATTTAGAACACCCACTTTAGAACACCATCTTTCAGCTGTGGCGAGGGGGGCGTTTACCCGGGTTCGCCTGGTGCACCAGTTGCAGCCCTATTGGGACAGGGAGTCTTTGCTCACAGCCACTCATACCCTTATCACCTCAAGGTTCGACTACTGCAATGCTCTCTACATGGGGCTAACTTTGAAGACTGTTCGGAAACTTCAACTTGTCCAAAATGCAGCATTCCAGCAGTCTTGGGCCTTCCAAGAAATGCCCACATCTCACCATCACTCCGCGGACTGCATTGGCTACCGATCAGTTTCTGGGCACAATTCAAAGTGTTGGTTATGACCTATTAAGCCCTACATGGCACAAGACCAGATTATCTCCGAGACCGCCTTTTGCCACATGAATCCCAGCGACCGGTGAGGTCCGACAGAGTTGGCCTCCTTAGGGTCCCATTGACCAAACAATATCGGCTGGTGGGACCTAGGGAAGAGCCTTCTCTGTGGGAGCCCTGACCCTCTGGAATCAACTCCCCCAGAGATTCGCACTGCCCCCACCCTCCTTGCCTTCCGAAAGAGCTTAAAAACTCATCTTTGCCGCCAGGCTTGGGACTTTTAGATCTTCCCCCTGACCACTGAATGCTTTAAGTATGATTGCTGAATGTTTGGTCGATAAGTTTTTCTTTTAATTGTTTTTAAATTGTAGTATTAATTGGATTTACATTATTGTTCTATTTTTATATATGCTGTGAGCCGCCCCAAGTCCTCAGAGAGGGGCGGCATACAAAGCCAATTAAATAAATAAATAAATAAATAAATAAATAAATAAATAAATAAATAAATAAATAAATAAATAAATAAATAAATAAATAAATATATTAGACAAGCAGCAATAAAGAAATTACTTTGAAGTAACTTGGTTCCTTAGGCCTGATACAAACTACTCATTTCTCCTCCTATTTTCCCCAGAACAACAACCATCACCCTTTCAGGTGGATTGGGTTGAAAGAGAACGACTGTTTTCATGCATACGGCATGATTAGAATCACAGTCTCCTGGTTTCTAGGCTAGCGCCTTAATCACTAGACCAAATTGAATATGAAGAGATGTATGTCAATTTCATTAATATATATATATATGTGATTCTAATCATGCCGTAAGCATGAAAACAGTCGTTCTCTTTCAACCCAATCCACCTGAAAGGGTGATGGTTGTTGTTCTGGGGAAAATAGGAGGAGAAATGAGTAGTTTGTATCAGGCCTAAGGAACCAAGTTACTTCAAAGTAATTTCTTTATTGCTGCTCGTCTAAAGACAGAAATTCTGCCGGACTAAAACATTTATCTACATAACTATTAGATATATGCCCTGTGAACTGTTAGAAGGAGGTCCATTTTCACCCTGCCAAACATTCCAAGATATGTTGTCTCTTAGCGCCATTGGAAACAGCGGTACCTCCTGCAACTCTGGATTATATTGCAGCGATTCTCAGTCGTCATGGTTGTCCCAAAGGTGTTTTTTTAGGAAGCAACTGGACTTTCTTGTTTTTTCTTTGAAGATGTTTTGCTTCTCATACTAAGAAGCTTCTTCAACTCTGACAGGATGATGGGGAATGGAAGGATTTATATTCTTTGAAGACAGCTGGTTGTTTGCATTCTTTTTGAGGCTCATTGCATTTGGGTGTTTATCTGTGTACTCGGGGTCACCTGAGTGGTGCTAGTGGTTCCTGCAGTCTGAAATTTTTCCTCATGCTCCCACGCCATTTGAAGGGAGTTAATCCCAAATTGCATAGCTAAAAGTCTGTAGTGATTTGGGATGGACACTCTTCGAATGGTGTGGGAGCATAAATGGATATCCAGAAAAAAATGCAGACTACAAGAACAATTAGCAAATACCCAGGTGACCCTGTGGACACAGATAAACATCTAAGTGCTTCAATGACCCTAAAAAAGGATGCAAATTACCAGCTGCCTGCAAGGAATATGAATCCTTCCATTCCTTACCATCCAGTTAGAGCTGAAGAAGCTTCTTGGGTGTGAAGCAAAATGTCTTCAAAGAAAAAACAATAAAGTCCAGTTGCCTACTGAAGAAAGCAACTTTGGGTCTAGACCAAAGGTGGTATTCAGCAGGTTCTGACCAGTTCTGGAGAACCAGCAGTGGAAATTTTGAGTAGTTCAGAGAACTGGTAAATACCACCTCTGACTGGCCCCACCCCCATCTATTTTCTGCCTCCTGAGTCTCAGGTGATTGAGAGGAAATGGGGATTTTGCAGTAACCATTCCCTGGAGTTGGGAGGGAATGGAGATTTTGCAGTATCCTTCCCCTGCCATGCCCACTAAGCCACACCCACAGAACTGGTAGTAAAAAAAAATGAATTCCATCACTGGTCTAGACTATATTTCACCACAGTTTGGCATGATGTTGTTCAGTTGCTAAGTCATGTCCGACTCTTTGAGATCTCATGAACCATAGCACCCACAGACATCCCTAGCCTGCATTATCTCCCCAAATTCATGTTCATTACCATCTTATCTTCTGCCATTCCCTTATCCTTTGGCCTTTAGTCTTTCCCAACGTCAGGGTCTTTTCCAACAAGTCCTCTATTCTTGTTCGGAATATTTGAACTTCAGCTTCAATATCTCCCCTTCCAAAGAAAAGTACAAGTGATTTCTTTATGATTAGTTGATTTGATCTCCTTGCAGTCCAAGTGACTCTCAATTCTTTGACATTTAGTATTAATTCTTTAGCATATAGCCTCACTATTTTGGTAATAGCAATAGCTCTTGGACTTTACAGTCCTTTCTAAGTGGTTTACAGAGTCAGCATATTGCCCTAAATAATCTGGGTCTTCATTTTACCCACCTCAAAAGGATGGAAGGCTGAGTCAACCTTGAGCCTGGTGAGATTTGAACTGCTAAATTGCAGTCAACCAGCAGTCAGCAGAAATAGCCTGCAATACTGCATTCTAACCACTGTGCCACTGTAGCAATGTACAATATTTTGCCTATCTCCATCAAGCACATCTCTCTCCCTCCATCCCTCCCTCCATCCACCCCCCTCTCTCTCCATCTTCCTTACTCTCTTTACAGACACACACACACCATCAAAAGATAAACAGTGGAGTGGCTACCTTTTAAATAAAGGCTAAACACTTATATAAGAAAACTATCAACAAAAAGCTAGATCTTACATGCTTGAAATTTCTCCATCTGCCACTGTTTTTTTAAAGATCACCCACTTATGCCCTTATATTAAGCTCCAAGGTGCCTCTGTAGATGAGAGACTTCATTTCTAGTTTGCTTTACAGTTTTGATCCATGGCTATCTACATAAGGCGTAGGAGTCTTATTCTTTATTTTGCCCTTGGGAGCTGCCATTGAATTATTAGCCTATTCTTTTGTCAGAGAAAAAGGCTTAGCGGTCTATGGATCAGGATTGCAATATCAAGATTTCCTTAAGCTCAGGTCCCAAGAGATGTGACTCACTTCTGCTTTTTGTCTGAGAAAAATTCAATATCCATTTCATTTTTTATATTGTGTTTTCTAAAGAAGCTATTCAATATATAGAAATTAAATGTAAGAAAAATTACATACATACATACCAGGGGTGAAATCCAGCAGGTTCTGACAGGTTCTGGAAAAACTATAGCGGAAATTTTGAGCAATTCGGAGAACCAGCAAATACAACTGCTGGCTGGCCCCAGAGTGGGGTGGGAATGGGGATTTTGCAATATCCTTCCCTGAAGTGGGGTCGGAATGGAGATTTTTCAATATCTTTCCTCCAGGAGTGGGCAGGGAATGGGAATTTTGCGGTATCCTTTCCCTGTCACGCCTACCAAGCCATGCCCACCAAGTCATACCACACTGACCAAGCCATGCCCACCAAGCCACACTACACCCACAAGTGCAAGGAAACAACACATGGAAAAATGGTAGAAATAAATGGATATAAACAAGCAAAAAATAGCCATAAGCACATAAAATGAGTACATACAAATGGGTACAGTGGGACAGTGTCGGTAGGCACACTGGTGCGCTTATGCATGCCCTACATAATATTGTAGCAGTTAAATGCAGCAAACTATTAGAAAACAAAGGATGTAAATCTACTGTTCTAAGCTCTCACGGCATAAATATACATTATTGAACTGTCAGTTATTTTTCATCATTAATGATGTGGAAAACAATAATAAGTTCTGCATAATTACTGCATAGCTATTACAATGAATTTTCTTTTTAAAACACTTTGTTTGTTCCACTAGTTCAAGCTAATACATATATTTTCTTTTATTTTGCAAATTGTCAACTATGCTATGTCGGTAAAATCAACAATTACTGTATGTAGCCTTACAATAGCTGTCCATAGAACACATTTTCCTTACAAATTAAATCCACTACATTAAAACTACCACAGACAAATAGTGATACTTGAAACAAAGCCGCCGGCGACCTTACCAGCCGGCGCGGAGTTGCGGCGTGGTCGGGGGAAGGAGGCCGCCATGTTGGAGGCGGATCCGGCGGCCCCACGTCATCCCCAGGGGCCGCGGTGACGTTGTTTGGCCGGGCAAGGGTGAGGCAGCCCTATAAAAGGGGCTGCCTCGTGGCGCAGTTTCTCTCGCCCGGCAGTAGTGAGACACCCGCCCACCCTCCCTCTGTTACAGGGTGCATATGATGGGTCGCCCAAGGTGGGGCCGAGTAGGAATTTTTTGCAGCCACAGTAAATTGGCCGAGCTGTGGTTGTTTTTTCACCTGCTCCACTCTGTGCGTGGGAGTTGTGGTTAGGGGGTGGACTCACCGACTAGTGCCCCCCCTTAAGGTCACTAGGGGGGGGGGACGGCCGATAGGGGGCGGAAATGGGCATAAGCAACTGTGTGATCTCCTTTAGGGGCACCTCTACTGAGGTGTGGGGGGATCTCCTTCTCGGATTACAGGGCTCGACCGGCCTGGGTTCGGTGAGGGAGGTCCCTCCTGTGGCTCGCTGCATGGAGATTATTGGAGACCAGTGGTGAGCCATCCCACACGCCGTGGGGGCGTGGCAGGGGGCAGGTGTAATTTTACCATGACCCTGCACCCAGGCTTGGAGCTTTCGCCCTAGAAGTTGCTCAGTTGAGTTTGGTTGGAAAGTTAACTCCGCCCCCATTTGATTATGCACCACTGCAGGTCACGTGGGCATATTTGGTTAAATAGTTAATTCAAGTTGGTTTTTAATAAAAGTGACCCTATTTATACCCATTACTTGTGTCCGACTGTTACTCCGACTGCGCCGCAATATTTGTTTTGAGCAAAGTGGCCAGTATAAATTGAGGACCACATAAGGTTAGAGTTAAAAGGATAGGTTATTTCATCTCACAGTGCTATTTAAATATTTGTAAGCTGGATCAAGTTTGGCCATTAAGTAAATAGAAAATCTTTCTCCTTTCATGGCACTGATGCCCAATGGCTACTTCTTACTGAAAGAGCCATGAAACCATCTGTGTGAACTCTATTTTAGCCCCTTACATCCCTCCCCACATTTTTCTAAAAGTAATTCCTGCACCTTAAATCAACCAGTCACGGGAAAGGGTTACTACTTTTCCCCAAGCATGAATGGAACTATACTCAGAGACTTTAACAAAATAATGTAAAGGGAACAGTTGATGGCATTTGTCAAAGTAAGCAAAAACAGAGAATAGGTTTTTTTTTTTAAAGTGAAATACATTGTTAATACCAATAGACTCAAGTTCCTGCCAAACAATATTTTTCCTTTCTTAAAATCTAGTAATGCAATACCTCTGTCTGCTTTACATGGATTATTGGAAAAAAACTAGACTCTTTTTGGGCTGTTTGCCATGTGATACTGACATTACATTCAGTAAACAAATGAAAGAACCTCTTTTACCGGGGTTACAGTGAGCATATCAAATGTTTGCAGTTTTCATCTGTGCTTCAAAACTTCAAAGTTTCAAAAAAAAAAAAAGCTGTAAATATTTTTTGAAATATTATTATGACTTTATAGGTCTTACAGTTTACCATGGTCTTCCAGGTCAATACTTTAGTGAGAATGGATGCATCCAGACAGATATTCAATAGTTGTAGCTTCCGATTTATGTGTGATGCACAGTGTTTGTATTTGAAGCCCAAGTGAAGATTGCAAACAACTGGCATTCTGATCTGACATTAAATTAAGCAAAAGTCCAGAGATACTGCCACATGAGTGAAATATATATTTAATAAACAAATAAAAACACGGGCTGCTTACTTTAGGACGATGACATTGTACACAGTGATTCACAATGAGCTATACACACCACGTACTCACACAAATCTATCTAGTTGCAGTGGGATCAGAAGTGGGTCCCTACCGGTACCTGCTAAATGGGGAATTAGTAGCTGAACAGGACAGGGTTTTATCTCCTGCTTTTTCTTGAGAGCTGGCTTATGCATGAGTTTATCATTTGAAGAACGTAGGTACAGGTAAATGCAGCGCTTTTTTTTTAAAAAAAGCATATACATAGTATCTGTACAAAATCTATCCCAGCAACCGATTAGATCCCACAGAGTCGGCCTTCTCCGGGTATCGTCGACAAAACAATGTCGTCTGGCAGGACCCAGGGGAAGAGCCTTCTCTGTGGTGGGCCTGACCCTCTGTAATCTACTCCCCCCAGAGATCAGGATGCCCCCACCCTCCTTGCCTTTCGCAAACTCCGTAAAACCCAACTTTGCCGTCAAGCATGGGGAAATTGATTCCCCTGGGCTCTTCCGTTTTATGAATGGTTTGTCTGGTATGTGTGACTGTTTTTTATATTAAGGGTTTTAACTGTTTTTTTAATCATTGGATTTGTACTGTGTTTTGCTGTTGTGAGCCGCTCCGAGTCTCCGGAGAGGGGCGGCATACAAATCTAATCTAATCTATTTACCTACCTGTTGGAATAATTAAATAAAACCAAATGAAGCAAGTGAATGGCCATCAAGTATTCATAGAATTAAATCTTTATCCATTTTCTCCCAATAGGGAAAATGAAGAATTGCGTTATCCATTCTGCATTCTTAAAATTCCTAACACTTACTTTGGGATGGTATTTTGAGAAGGGTGCTGATAAATTTTTTTTTAGAAAACATTGATCCAACACATGGACCAAAGTAATTCATTCCTTTGCTGAACTACTGGGGTGGGGGAGCTTCTTCCTCCCTAGGCAACTTCACAAGCTTAGAGCGAAACAATACTGTATTTCCCAAAAAATATAAGATCCTGTCATATATATAGTCCATTTGGGCTTATTATCAGGGGATGTCATATTTTTTGGGGAAAAGAGTAGTACAGCCTTAGGAATAACTCAAAATGGACAAACAATTTCAAAAACACAAATGTGAAACAAATTACCTTCACTTCTTCCACCTGACATGCAGCCTGTTACTGCACAAAGGTCATGTAGCCTTCAGAGAACACAGTTGTGACTAGTTGCTTTGTTTTGTCAAATGAAAGGTAAACTTGGGTACTACTGACCTCAAAGATTTTTTTTTTCTAAACAGTGGCAAATGACCACGAGATAAAGATCCTTGAAGAGCACATAAAAAGGCTAAATGGAGGGAAAGGTTTGAATAAAGTATAACCATTAGAGGGAAAAAAGCTATAAACAAAGAATAGGTGTTTTATTTAATCTACTGATCCTACTGTTTTATATATAGGAAGCTTTTTTCACATGCAAGTTTTTGCACAGAGGTATCTACCAATTCATTTGCTATTCTTATTTCGCCTCCTTTCTTTACTTTAAAAAAAGCCTTCACAAAATAATAAGTGAATACTCCCCCCAACCCCCCAACCCCCCCATAAAATCCAAAATCCTTTTACCTTTAAGCTTTGTTAACATTGCAGAGGCAGCCCAGGTTGCGAAAAGAAATAGCACAGAATCTCCTAGGGGCCACAACCGTGATCTGTGTCGAATTACCACAGGATACAGTATCTGGATAGGTAAGCTTTTATTGTTTACAAATATGAGAGCTACATCTCACATGCAGGCAAAATGGTGATATGCCTGCTTTGGGGTTTACATTTCAAATGTTAAGGGTTTCCCATCTGAAAATGGCAGGAAATAATGCTGTCAGCTTCCAGCAATCATGATTAGAGGGCTCGGAGGATTGCAGAAAGGGAAATCAAGTTGCCCATCTCTGCTTTAAACAAGAAAGGCCTTGTATTGGGCCTACTTGGAATTAGTAAGAGTGATTTATCAGCCTGGGAGCTACTATCATTTCCCCCAAACAGGTTGTCAAGATTTCGACGCAGCAGACACACTGCTGCTGCTACTTTCTATTTGTACCATATGTCAGCACCAAAATATGAAATACAGATGAGAGACACATATCGTACACAAAACCAAGGCAAAATGCCCTGAGTGTGATTACCTGATTTTCTTATTTGGTATCTTGGAAAATAAAATTAGTTTCTTGTGAGGCAAGGAAAGCTAGTGTCTGTATTTTCTCCATTCCATGTGGGCTGCAGGGCATTTCAGAGGAAAAGACAGTTGGATGTAAAATCCAGATTGACTAAATTCTCTCTGGAAGAAAGGGGAAATTTAATTTCCTTGGTATGTTTTTTTGGAGGGGGGAATTCCTCCCCACATTTTGCAATATCCTTGCGTTAGGTTTCTCTGTAAGTTTTATTTAATATAAGTCTTAATAAAATTAATGAAAAAATGTAAAAAATTTGACACTTAAGGATAATACTTCAAAAGCAATATCAATAGCACTTAGACTTATATACTTCTTCCTAGTGCTTTACAACCCTCTCTAAGCAATCTGGGTCCCCATTTTACCGACGTTGGAAGGATGAAAGGATGAGTCAACCTTGAGCTGGTCAGGATTGAACTTCTGGTTGTGGGTAGAGTCAGCCTTCAATGCTGCATTCTAACTAGTGCACCAGCAGGGTTCCTTGAAGCATACTAACATATATAAAAACATACTAACACAATATTACACAAACACACACACTTACACACAATCAGGAGAAATTAGATGTTTAATTTTGGCACAATAGTGGTTCAATCTTAGCTAGCAATTATATTGGTATTCAATTTTCTGCCTGGAACAAGGAGATAATATAGATCTATTTTTGAATATTCTTCCTATTCTAAGCATCTGAAGATAGTATAATGGAAGGATACTGATGGAAGAAATCCTGTTATGCAAAATGACCAAGCTCAGACAAGATACAGCTTAAGGTTTGATTGCTGAGTTTTCTGGGATGGTGAAATGCTTGTCCAGAGTAATGGAACCCTTGAAAGCTATAATTGTCATTACATGCTGCAGATACAATGGATCACACATACATTAGGTTTCATGCCACAAGGTTGAAGATGTAAGGAGTGAGATGACAATCTGTCAGTCCTTCAAAGAAAGCAAGGCCAAGAAATAGGCACAGCAGGGATTCTAAGAATGCTCTTTATCGTTCTAGGGTAGAATAATATAATTTGAAAGCCTCACAAAGTTTCTCTCTACTCCATTGTGTTCCAGAAAAAAACATCAAGGCAAAGTTATTTGGAGTGCCTTTCTCAACTTTTTAAAGAAGCGAGCCATCTTTTCTGAACTTTCCTTTTACTCTGGTTAATGATTTTCTCATTCATTCCATGTTCCAAAGCCAGGTCTATATTCCTTCCAACCATCTAATCAGCTAAAAGATACTTTTAACCTATTCCACCAAGAATATGAAAAAGGGGAAATGTCTCTTGAGAGAAAAGTTTGCTGATTTATTTTTAAACAAAGGTCTATGGCCTTTGGTTAAGGATTTGATAGATAAAATGGACAGAACTTGGGACATTTAGTGTACCCCACTTTCTCTTTTTGAGCAGAATTAGAGATAAACATGGTTTTGCCATTATTTTTGGAAGATCCTGGTTATTTGGAATCATTTGGGTCTTAGTTTTATTCTTGTTTGCCCTGTTAGATGAATTACATGAGGTATTTTGTGGTGGAAAGATAAGGCCCCTCTGAGTATGGTATTTTGCTTGTGTCAGAAGACTTGAGTCATTATAATTTTTTAAAATTCATTTTTATTTTTGTCAAGCATATATAAGATTGCAGTAAAAGTATAAACATGTATACATGAAATGGTTTTGAGTACATGGTAACATTAGGACAGGGATGGTAGGCACTTTGATGGCTTATGCAAGCCTCTTACAAACTTCTTAGGTGTTGTGGCCCACCTAGCAGCCTATGCAGTCAGGGCCTTTGGAACCTCCAGCGCCTCTTGACAGTGATAGGAAAGGAGGGGCTGCTTCTTTCCTGAATGCAAGAGCATGCAGGGCTGCCAAGAGGCGAGAATGTTTACTCCAGAGGAGGACTCCTAGAGAGTAAAGCTGCAGGCTAATTGGCCATACCCTTAGACTACTTAAATCCTAAACACACTGAGCCTAGGGGCAGGGAACAACGTTACTCCTGAATCTTGCAGTCACTCCTGAATCTTGACGTCAGCATTTCCAGTTTGCATTCCAGCCCGGATCTTGTTTCTTGCATTTTCTAGGTTTGGGACTTGAGCCAAGTACAGTAAGACTTGCCAATTATTTATTGGATTTCAGCCAGCTGTTAAGATAGTGTATTACCAGCTGGGGGTTTTGAACAGTAATTTTTTTAATTACTAAAACAAACTGTATTTGGACGTTTGTGTATGCACAATTATTTGGGGCTCGGCGCTGGGCAGAACAATTTGTTCCCTGCCTCCAACAAACACACAAACTAGCATGGAGCAGTGATGTGCCAAAAACACCCAGCTCCAGCAGCAACAGTTAGCTGTGATGTTTGCCCAGATGGCTCAGATTCAAGCCCAGATAGCCCGACCTGCTCCTCCTTCTGCTCCAGAAATTGCCCACCATTCTTAGGACAATGCAAGTTATTTATCAGTTTGCCACAAGAGTCTATGGTGGGGAGGGTGACTTCCAATTCAATGTTCCTCTAAGGTGCGCGCCCATCTGGGCGCGCACACAAAAATAGTCCCCCGCGTAGCCTTTTCCAAGGCTGCCCAACTGAGCCGGGCGTCAGAGTTGGCGGCGGGGAGCAACAAGGTTTTTCTTCATTTGAAAAACCGCGCACTCCCTATTCCACTTCCCTATTCCCTGCCTGTTTGGGAAACGATGGCGGCGCCCATCAGGCACTTCCACCCTTTCCCTGAGTCTCTCCTTCAGCTGCTGAGCCCAGGTATTGAGGACGTCGGCAAGTAGTGGCAGGGGGATGGGTGCTGCTGCTGCCGCTACCGTTAGGAAGGAAGGGGGCAGGTTGCGAGGGGGGCAAGGTGGGGGGGGCTCATCCTGCACTGGGATGGAAGGGAGGAGGTGGCAGCAGAGGGGGCTTTGGGCTGACGCCAAGGCCTGTGGCCAGGGAAGTGGCACACTTTTCAAACGCACCACTTCCCCAGCAGCCAACTTTGTCTCCTCCCCCACTGCCACGCTGGGGGCTTCCCTCTACCCCCAGGTTCCCTCCACTACGCAATTTCATGTTGCTGCCGGGGGCGATGGGCCCAGAACTCGTCCCCGAGCTTCACCTCCTCCCCCGCCGCTGCACTGGGGGCTGCCCCCACCACCGAAGACGAGTAAGAGACAGCCGTTGCTGCCACCATTGAACAGGTAGCAAGAGGGGGTTGAGAGAAAGAGAGAGAGAAAGAGAGAGAGAGAGAAAGAAAGAAAGAGAGGGAGAGAAAGAAAGAAAGAAAGAGTGAGAAAGAAAGAGAGAGTGAGAAAGAAAGAGAGAGAAAAAGAAAGAAAGAGAGAGAGAGAGAAAGCAAGCAAGAGGGAGAGAAAGAGAGAGAAAAAAAACAAGAGAGTGAGAGTGAGAAAGAGAGAGTGAAAGCAAGAGAGAGAGAGAGAGTGAGAGAGAGAGAAAGAAAGCAAGAGAGAGAAAGCAAGCAAGAGAGAAAGAGAAAGAGAAAGAAAGAGAGAAAGAAAACAAGAGAGAGAGAGAGAAAAGGAGATGAAGAGAGAGAGAGAGAAAGGAGAGCAAAATGGGGAGAAAAAGAGAAATGAGAAAATGATTGAGGCAGAGAATGAGAAGAGAGATAAACAAAAGAGAGCCCCAAATAATTACACAATTATTACACAAATATATTACACAAATATATATTGCACAATAATTACACAAATATACACAAAATGTCTTGAGTGACATCTGTGAAAAAAATCAGGCACTGAGGCATGAATATTTATTTATGTATTATTTATTTATTTATTTATTTGTTTATTTATTTATTATTTTTTTACTTCTGTGCCGCCCAGTCCCAAAGGGACTGCTGCTCAGACACTGTACTTTTCCGCCCACATTGAAAAAAAATTAGAGGGAACATTGTTCCAAGCCCTGTTCCTGTTCCTGCTCCTGTGGATCCTGTTCCTGCTCCTGTTACCGATTCTATTGAACTTTTTTCTACTCCTGTTCCTGTTGAACTTTTTTCCTGTTCCCAACTTTTTTCCCAAACAGTCCCCATTTTCGTTGCATTCGAACCAAGGAGATGTGCCTTGTGGTGGGGGATAGATTGCATTACAGTCAGGATCTTGTTTCTTGAATTTTCTAGTTTTGGAACTTGAGTAAGACTTGCCAATTATCTCTTGGATTTTGGCCAGCTGGGAGCTTTGAACAGAATAACTTTTGCCTTTCTTGTGTTAATTACTAAAACAAACTGTGTTTGGACATTTATGTGTGTGTAATTATTTGGGGCTCGGCACTGGGGCAGAAACTTAGGAATGGGGTGAGGTCAACAGTTGACAGGGGATTTGGGGAGGAAACCACAGAGTCAGGTAGTGTATTCCAAGAGCTGACTACTCTGTTGCTGAAGTTGTATTTTCTGCAATCGAATTTGGAACAGTTTACCTTAAGTTTGTATCTATTGTGTGCTCGTGTATTGTTGCAGTTGAATCTGGTTCATCTTGAATAGCACCTTAAGGATTTTGATTTTGGCATTACTACACATTTCACATACTCTACAACGTCATTCTCTGTGAAGTCAGTGTGAAAACATCACCTGAAGACATAAGTTGCCTTACTGGATGATGGATGGTGCCTATTTCTCTTTCCTGCTTTCAATTTTAGAGAGGCAAGAAAAGTGTTGCTAAATTTGATAGAGTTGCTATTCCAATTCAGGATGGACTACAATACTCTTGAAAGACCAGCTCCACAGTTTGAGATTTGGGGAACTTCACCACTGTTTCAAATAGGACAATTAACAACATGAATCATCAAGAGTATAAGTCTAGACTCTTATGAGAGCAACAGCACTATCTGGAGAATGGTCTGGCCTCAATTAGTGATTATGGTCTGCCCTAATTATGCCCAAGATGGATTATTTGGATTGTAAAGGGGATTAAAAATGCTTTCTCTTAATTGCAGTGACTACAGGAATAATTTTGATAAAGTGTTGATAATGACACCTTAGGCATGAAATCTTTGGGCCAGTCATTCTTTCTCAGTCTAATTCCCTTCACAGGGTTGTTGTTGTTGTGAGGAAAATAGGGGAAAGTAGTAGAATTAGATATGTCTGCCACAGATATGACTTACTTATAAAAATAATAAAGATAGGTTATTTTTAAAAAGAAAAAAACTAATAAGCTAGAAAATATATTTAAGGACCGCCTTTGGCCATATGATTCAAGCTTTACCTAAGATCTTAACTGGAACCTTATTGGCCTAACTGCTTCTACAGTTAGGTTACAGAGGAACACAACAGATAGGACCTGCAGATATTTACAGGTATTATATTACAAGAGTTATATCATCTTGACCGAGGTATCTTGCAGTAACTTTAATACTTAAGAAAATATTGAGGAGTTGCAATGTATGTGAGGCCAAATATGCATATCATTGAGCCAAGGTGGTGCAGTGGTTAGAGTGCAACACTGCAGGATACTTCACTGACTACTAGCTGCAGTTCGGCAGTTCAAATCTCACCAGGCTCAAGGTTGACTCAGCCTTCCGTCCTTCCAAGGTAGGTAAAATGACCCAGATTGTTGGGGGCAATATGCTGACTCTGTAAACCTCTTAGAGAAGGCTGTAAAAGCACTATGGCAGTATATAAGTCTAAATGCTACTGCTATAATCTGACTTTTACATAAACATTCTTAAAAATTCTACAAAGAGAAAGACAATTGCAGACTTGTTTGGGGCCTACTATATTCATAATAAAAGTTGTGAAAGCAACCAGAAATAGAAGACTATTGCCTCCCCCTCACCCCTCCATCAAATTTTCAGATTCATTGTGACATATTGCATTTAGAACCAAAAATATATATCCAGAAAAAGCTAAAAGGTGGTAAAAGACCCATTTAAAAAGGATTGCTTTGGGTTTTTTTTTAATTTAATGGACTGTTTTCACTATTCTTGAATACATTTATTTCTAATAACAAAACTGAACTATTGTAGACCTGGGGTAATATTTGTAGGCTCCGGTTTGTATATACAGATAGTCCTTGTCTTACAACTACAATTACAATTACTGTACATTGCTAAATGATGTATTAAGTGAGTTGCGTCCAATTTCATGACCTTTTTTTGACATGGTCATTAAGTGAAGCCAGCTTTCCCTACTGACTTTGCTTTTCAGAAGCCTCTGGGGAGATTGCAAATGGTGACCTCAGGACATTGCAGCACTAATGTGTGACCCTAATATGATAGGGACACAGCAATGGTCATAAGTGTGAGGACCAGTTGTAAGTAATTTTTTTCAGCGCTTTTGTAATTTTAAACAATCACCAAATGAATGGCTGTAAGTTAAGGACTAACTATATACAAAATGCTGATTAGCATTAATACAGACAAGAGATAACTAATGCATGGCATTTTATCAAAGTATTTGCCATATATATCATACCATATAGTTAAATTACATTGCATATATTATCTTTGCAAGGTCATAGTTTCCTCATTTTACAAGAAATATAGCATTTATTTTTGACAAGATAATAATTATTTAGTAGAATATTAAGCATTCACTTCTAAGCAAGTAGTTCAAGCAGAAATAACTAATCTACAGTAGAAAAATCTAGCAGGGGAATAATGATAAAGTGGGATTGCAATGAATTCAGTACATTTTAATTCCCTTGGAACTGAGAATTATTTTAATCATAAAAGGTTGAATATATATGAATAGAACAGAACAGAATTCTTAATTGGTCAAGTGTGATTGGGCACACAAGGCATTTGTTATTAGTGCATATGCTCTCAGTGTAATTAAAAGAAAAGATACATATGTCAAGAATCATGAGGTACCACACAATGATTGTCCTAGAGTACAAATAAGCAATCAATATTAATATAAATTGTAAGGATACAAGCAACAAGTTACAGTCATACAGTCATAAGTGGGAAGAGATGGGTGATAGGAACAATGAGAAGACTCTCTCTCTCTCTCTCTCTCTCTCTCTCTCTCTCTCTCTCTCTCTCTCTCTCTGTATCTATCTATCTATCTATCTATCTATCTATCTATCTATCTATCTATCTATCTATCAAGAGGGGGGGGGTGTACCAATATTCTTCTATTTAAAATTATTCTGCTAGAACTTAAAATTCTGTGATTCAAGTGGCAGGTTTCAATCACAAAAAGAATAATTCAGAATTCATAAGAGTCATGAACAAAGAGAATATATACTTATTATTTACACCGCAAGTTCCCAGACATATAAAAAAGAAGGGCTCAAAAGACTAACTAGCAAGAATCCAGACTATAGAAAAACGTTCATTATTTCACAAGCTAACCAATTAGCACACTGCCAAAGATGAAGCTTGCCAGATTGATAAAAGTCAGACAGTTAGAGAACTGAACTGCTGAATTGCTAATGCAGCTCCCATTTGCACGCTAAATTATCTGAAACTGTGATCACCTTTGAGTTCCTTCTGCCAGCACTTGAAAAGAATTATCAATGAATGGGAGCAGGGAGAGAGAAATTACAGGTATAGGGACTGAAAATGATTTCCAAGCATGTTCTGCTGCTGTAATTTTCATATATGTTTCGTGGACCTGTGGTACAGTATTTGTTTTTCTGCTGTTCCAAAAGGGTCATGCTATTTTTTTGTTAATAATGTATAATTAATGGATCAATAAAATTAGTATGCATACATAATGGCAAGAGATTTTACAATAGTTCGAAGCCGGAATGACAGAGTAGCAATACAAAAAAAATTGATGGTTATCCTAGTTAGTAAAGCCCCTCACTTCTAGCAGTTGGCTCATGAAATTGCTGCAATTCCTGAAGTAAAGCAAGATTTGATGGTCTGAGATAGGGTTACACTTCACCGTTCACTTCTGATGTGCAACTTCCTGGACTTTATAGTTATCCACTCAGTGGTGTGATACAGGATCTTCCCTTCCTTTACCATGCAAATTTCTTTTCTGGGTTCAGAGATCCTTTCAGATGTTATGCAAAGGACTGCAGAATCTTATGGAGTCCTTGATGCTCCTGAGCATGATGGTTTGCTGGTAGATGCTTCATCAACCAGGTAACACCATTACTGCAAGTGAATGTGAAGTTTCTCTCTTGTCTATAGTAACTTGCCCTTCCAATTTCTGAAGTGGATACAGTTTTCATTTTGATGTCAATCAATCAATCAATCAATCAATATTTTATTATGGTCACAGACCAGAATAAAAATTAAAACATTAAATTAAATAAAACAAACAGAACAAGATATAACAGTGTATTACAATTAATGGTGGGTTTATCAATAAAGTCTGACAAATTTTGCAGACATCATAACAGTATGTTCTCCTTGATAGTTTCCTTCTAGTTATACATAAACCTTTTATGTGAATATAGAGCAACTCCAGTTTCCATAAAGAAAGAAATATTACCTGCCCTCTTTTGACCACTGTTTTGTAAAGCACAACACTTTTACTAAAAATATGAAGTTGTTGGGAAAAAATAAACTTCCCAATAAACTCAAGTGCACTGTGTTCAGTCATATCCAGTGATGGGCTACCAAAAATTTTACTACCACACCTTGGGTGTGGCTTATGCATTTTGTTTCAACATCTTTCAGTGCAAATTGGGTGCTCTGGGATGGAGCTCCAAATTTTGCTACTGGAACTGCGTTCCTGACCGTTGCCATAGGAGCCCATCACTGATCATACCTGATTTAGCACACACACACACCTAGACAAACTACACATGTGATGTCTGCAAAGTAAGTCAACTTTTTGATGTAGAAGCAGCAAAGATATCCACAAGATGAGCCTACTTGTAAATAATTTTACTGGCTTACAAAATTTATGAGCTGTTTGTGGTTTTAGAGTAAGCTGCAGTATATAAAATAGAACGAGAATGCTGAGTCATACCCAATTCAAGGCATTGTAACTATGGTATTCAAACTGCTGCATTTTGTGCAAATTGTCCTGTAACTCATTTTTATGAAAAACCATGATGACAAAACTGATTTTGATGCTCATGTCCATTTTCATTTGGAGATCACTTGGGATTTTTGTTCAAATTTGAATATAAATTTAACTTTTTTTAATCTACTTTTAAAATGGGATAGTATTAAAGAAAATATCTGAAAATAAATGAAGGCTGTGGCACCCAGAGAACATTTAGCCTGCACTTTTCCAGTTGAAACCAAAGTTTAGATATCTTTGGGAAATATATCTTATCATGTAACCATATTGAAATCAAATGTTTTTGGAGAGCATACAATATCAGGCTTCTTTTGCTCAGGTGCAACATAGGTACTGTGTTTTGTTTCAACTAGATATTTTCCCCAATATCTTTTTTTAATTAATCTCACAATTATATCACATCAGCACTAGGTTTCACCACCCTACGAAATAAAACACATAAGGGAAATATAGTTGTCTAATTGTTCCAATTGTGGTAGACTAAAGAAAAAGAAGATGAATCACAATTCAATAAACATCAGCATTTACTCTAGCCAAAGCCCATTCTTGATTATCAGCTATTTTGCAAATCACATTAATAAAACATGGGAGACTACTTGGGGCTGCCTAGAACAGCTTCCTTTAATCTCATCTTTTTTCATTTGTCTGCGAAACAAACTGATCTTGCGTTTGTAATGGACAAATGAACAACAGTAAAATACTGACACACCACATATATAAAGCAGCTGGGTCCCATAACATAATTAGTAGTAGGGGAGAACACCATGGATTTACATACTACTTTCCTTTCCCTCTTCCTCTCTAAAATGCAATGTTATCTTTGGCCATCAGTCTGCCTGTCACACACCTCTCCTAATTGTACAATTAAAATGCAACAGAGATTGAATAGCCTGTCTGACTCTATTGGGATACCAGAATACTTATGGGCATAGGCAGGTTGACATGTTCACAAGCCTATGGAGCTTGCAACACATCAGCATTTGCCTTCTGGGCCAATAGTATATGAGCAAATCAGTCCTTGATTGCTGGACAGTTACAAGTATCTTGTTTTGTTCCCTTCACTTTCACATTCCTCTCTAATGTTAAAAAAAAAAAGTAAAGTCATGGCAATTTTTTGGGCACCATGGTGCCATGCTGGTTTGATTACATCTTTGTATTGGGTCCCTATTATTACCCAGCCTACTGATTCACAAGAGCAGTAGTTATTGCCATTCATGGATCAAACTGATCTCAGCTTAATTCAATATTGAAGGTTCACCCTGCTCCAAAAGAACCCTTTAAAGCTAAACAGCTTTCCTCAGAAATTGCATTTTTGATAACCATTGTTAGGTTGTCAGCAGGAATCCTGTACAGATAGTAATCAAGCACATTCATAAAATAAATAGAAAAGATTCACAACTGAACAGTACTTACTGGCCAATCCCCCCCCCCCCCCGGTACATCCTGGACCTTCAAAATGTGGAACTTATTTGCCTACTTAACATATTCTGCTTTGTCATAAATATTATATAACATTGATAACATCTGATTCTCATTTTTGTTTGTGGTCTGTGAAAACAGAATTTGGTCCTAGCGATAACAAAACGCCCCAATTTATCTGACTTTACTATGGACAAGGATTGCTGATCGCAAATGGACTATTTTATGGGAAGAGGCTGCATATCAACAACTCAATTATCCAAGAAATAAATATCAGAATAATAAGTGGACATTGCAAGTATTAATAAATACTGGATGTGCAATATCTACTTTTTCACAGGCAAAAGCAGTTCCCTTGACCCAAAAATAGAACAGAATTTTTTCCACGTGAAAATGTCACTCTCATCCCATGCGCGCAAACTAAAGACACTTAAGAGACTGAAAAGAGTGGCATATGCCTAGGCATTAGAAACAAGTTAGTTGTCACTTTTGCTTTGCCTGAAAGCTGTGTCAGTTTACTGATTTAATACCAACCATTATATTGTACTACAGTAGGGATTACTGTATTAACAATACGATGTTGTTGACATAAACATTTAGAGATAAATACAGTGGTACCTCTACTTATGAACTTAATTCATTCCGTGACCAGGTTCTTAAATAAAAAGGTTTGTAAGAAGAAGCATTTTTTCCCATAGGAAGCAATGTAAAAGCAAATAATGTGTGCAATTGGGGAAACCACTGGGAGGGTGGAGGCCCTGTTTTCTCCCAGGAGATTCCAAGAAAGACTCCACGGAGGCTTCTCCCTGCCTTTTCCGGCCCTGTTTCCTCCCAAAAGATTCCTAGAGAGGCCCCACGGAGGCTTCTTCCTGCCTTTTCTGGTTACAGTTTCGGAAGCTCGGGTTTGTAAGTGGAAAATGGTTCTTGAGAAGAGGCAAAAAAATATTGAACACCCTGTTCTTATCTAGAAAAATTCATAAGTAGAGGCATTCTTAGGTAGAGGTACCACTGTCCTGGGATTTCTGAAGTATCCTGCAAGTAAGATTATGGGTTAGTTGGTCCCTCTACATCTATCACTTAATAAGGGAAATATCAGTGTGAGTCATTCTACATCAACTAGTAATGGAAAAAGCAAGCACTGAATATGTTTTGACATTGTCTCTTAAAGTCTGTAGAATAACATTTATTAGTCAAACTTAAGATTGGCAAAGGGGGAGGGATAAGGGTTTGTAAATGGTTGTCTAGTCTCTGCTTGAAGAGATCCAATTAAGAGAAGCCTACCAATTCTACTTGGTTCTTGATTGATTTTTTTAAAAAAACTATTTTCTAACAGTTTAACAGTCGAAATATTTCTTTGTGCTGTTAACTCTGTGATTTAATGTCTTGCACTGAGAAATAACTTTCTGTATGACATTATTTGAGACATCTCAGGAATTTGTTCATATTCCCTCCTTGGTCTTATCTTCTCAAAGACAAACTTTCTCCTCCACTCAGTTTTTTTTCTCCTTCAAACTCCCTTCATAGGATTAAGTTTCCATTTCCCTTATTATCCTTAAAGCCCTTCTATTCCAGTTTGCCTGAATTGTTTCTAATGTTCAGGTGACAACATCTGGGCGCAATATTTGAAATGGGATCTGTTCAGGACAGAATAAATAAATATTTGTTAAAATTTAAATACTATTTCCTGTGATATGAAAATTGTATTTTTCCTAACACAAATTTGGTTTGCATTAGAAAACCAAATTTGATCCCCTCCCCTGCAGTCATATCATATGGTGATTCATTTTTAATTTGCTGCTATTCAAAAAATATTTTCCAAATTATTATTGCCAAGCCAGTAAAGCCATTCTGTATCTCTACATTTGATTTGTGCTTCCTAAAGTGCATAATTGTATTTGTCTCTACTAAATTTCATTCTGTTATTTTCACCATTTCTCCAACTGATCCAAATAAGTTTACATTTTATGTCTGACTTCCACAGTGTTACCTCTTCCAACTAATTTGTACCATCTGCAAATGCAATATGCATTCCTTCTACGTATTCATCCAAATTTGTAATAAAAATGTTGAACAGTACAGGCTCAGAACTAACCCTGTGGCATCTTGCTCCAATGATGAAAAACTACTTTTGTTTGATGAGCACATTTTCAATATAATTGTCATGCCATCCAATCGCAATCAAAAAACTTGCTTACCAGCATATCATGGAGCACATTGTTAAATGCTTTGCTGAAATCATGATGCATTGCATCTACTGCATTTCCATAATGTGTTTAGGAAATCACCTAATCAAAATGAAATAACGTTGATCGTGAAAGATTTGCTCTTGACAAATCCATGCCTACTATCACATCATTTTTAGGGTACTTCCAGCTCAACCTCTTTAAAACATACTCTAAAAATGACTTTTCTCTTTCTTTTCTCTCCATTACTTGCGTATCACACTTATGTATCTTCAGGCAGCTCAAAAAGCATATAAACAATAAGCCTCATTATAACACTCATTAAACACAATACAAAATTAAGATAGCCTATTGCAAAATGGAAGGCAAGAAAAAAGCAGGCATTAACTTCCAAAAAGTTTTTGGAACAGTCCTGTTTTGACAATTTTCCAGAAGATATTTAAAGAACGAACTTCATCCTTTTCAGAAGCTTATTATTCCAGAGAGCTGAGGTAGCAATGGAGAAGCACTGCTTTTGGGTTTCTGCCCCTTTCACCTCTCAAACTAAAGGAATCTGGACTATCCCCTTAAAAGTAAAATGAAGAAGTCAACATGGAGGACACATAGATATTCTGGGACCAG
The DNA here is from genome assembly GCF_031021105.1 of Erythrolamprus reginae. Lineage (NCBI taxonomy): Eukaryota > Metazoa > Chordata > Lepidosauria > Squamata > Dipsadidae > Erythrolamprus > Erythrolamprus reginae. The sequence goes on from NC_091950.1 coordinate 238,174,122, forward strand.
AGCCTATGCGTTTATAGGTTTAAAAAAGTATCCTGAATTGGAAGCCACTGCAGAATTGGTAAACATAGGTGTTATACTACTGAACAATCTGATATTAATCAGAGGGCAGGAGAGCATTTGTGGGCAGTATCAGGTATGGTATATTGAATCATCCAACCTAGTCCTAATGAGAGCATGAGTGTCTGTTGATGAATATACAAAGTGATTCTTTCATATTACTTCAACAGCCCTTTTGCCGCCGGGACATTGATGCCCATAAATTGTCTAGTATGAGTTATCTTAATCAGATCTGTCAGCCTTATGAGGTGAGCCATACAGGAAACATGACCATATGAATTAATTCTTGTTTATTGTAAATTATCTTAATAGAATCTTGCAAGTCTGGGAGCACATATCTCTCCTATCTCTTTTACAATTTGAGAAATGAAGGGTCTCTTTTGAGCTTCTTATCATGCCCGCATTTTGAAACCTCGGATGCCTTTTATCTGACCATTCCTTAAGCAGCATTTCTTTGACCTGTCTCCCAAGGTCATCCCCACATGCCATTACAAATAACACTACTGCAGAACCTAATTGTGGACACTAGCAGACTGACAACATAGTGATCAGATCATGACAAATAGTTAGCAACCAAACCTTCAGATTATCCATAAAATATCTTTGAGGTGAAAACACTATCTAGCATTTGTTCATTTAGATGGGTTGGGTTTGATGTTATTTCATTAAGGACATAATTGTCATAGATGCCAGGAAATCCTGAGCCATGTTTGATCCCATCCTAAAGGCCATGTAGATTCCTTAACATTAATAACCTGAAGAATTACAACACTAGTGCTAAGATGAGCCCACGAACCTCAAGTGGTTATGCCCCTGGGTGGTACACATTTTAAAAAGTTATTTTTGTGGTCCTGAGCATCTATCTAAGCTACAGTATTTCTGACCTTTAGTTTGCTTGATACCATTTATATTTCTTTCCATTTCCTACCAATGTCCGTAAAGACTTTTATCTGACATCTGCTTGTTGTACACACTCAACCAACTGTGGCTTATTCTATACTATAAGCCACAGTTAAGGAAAGCACATCCAAATGCAAGACTTTAGATTATATATCCAATAAGTTTGTCAGACTCTAGCACACAAGTTATTCATCCATTAATCACTTTGAGGGGTGGAACAAATAATTACACATGTCTCATGATGTAAGTCACATGACTTAGCCTATCTGCATTCCGCAACAAAACCAAAGTAGGTAAGGATGGGACTTACATTATGCCATACATTTTTTCACTTTTGCCTAACTGTACTCTATACTGGAGACATATAACGGACCATAGATTTGTCTTCGCTTCTTCCTTCTATTTTATGTCACTCCTATTGTTTTATTTTTCTTCCCAACCTCGAACTTTTTCATGGTTTCGTGTGATATTTCAATAACAACAAGGATCAGAGGGCAAAGAAAAAGAACCAGACCAGAGAATACATCTAGGTTTAGATGACAGACAGCAGAAACATGCTACACATCAGGGATCAAGAAAACTTGTTCTTCAAACAATGTTCCAACAAGACAGGAAGCTAATTTTTTTTTCATTCTTTCTGCTTAAGTCCAGAGTATTGAGCATGGAGAATGTTGTATTCATAGAGCCAGCTACACCCATATCACACCAACACTCTGCAGGCTATACTGTCTCCCAATTGGTCTCCAGATGTAATTTAAGCTGTTGGTTATCACCTATAAAGCCCTTCATGGCTTAGGGCCAGACTATTTACAGGACCACCTTCTGCTGCCTAGTTCCCAGCGACATAGGGCCCATAAGGTTGACCTTACCCCGGTTCCGTCGGTTAGACAGTGTTGTTTGGTGGGGCCACATGGGAGGGCCTTCTCTGTGGCGGCGCAAGCTCTCTGCAACCAGCTACCCCCAGAGGCCATACTGCCCCCACCGTACTGGCCTTCTGGAAAGCTGTGAAAACCTGGCTCTGCCAGCAGGCCTGGCGCCATTGAGTAATATGGCACCATTTAGATCTGGCCAAAAAGATATGACTGACTTTTATTTTATTTTTTTCTATGGGCTTTTAACTGTTTTTACATTGTTTTTAGATGTTGTATTCTGGCTAGAGTCTGGAAGGAGTTGGGTGGCCTATAAATTAGATAGATAGATAGATAGATAGATAGATAGATAGATAGATAGATAGATAGATAGATAGATAGATAGATAGATAGATAGATAGACAGACAGACAGACAGACAGACAGACAGACAGACAGACAGACAGACAGACAGACAGACAGACAGACAGACAGACAGACGGGTAGATAGGTAGATAGGTAGGTAGGTAATTATTTTATTCTTTCGTAGCTGTTTACTCTTATCAAAAAATCTGTTTCCAGTATCTGTATGTGAATTGTTATAAATGGACAACTGTTTCTTTGTTCAAATAAACGGAAGTTATCACCCCCCCTCCTTATCCGCACAAGTGGCTTACATACATGCAAATTCAGTGAAATACCATACTGGCGTATTTACTGACATTTCCTGTAGTGTGCATGTGACAGAATACTCTCTTGTAATGTTGAAGACATACCATGCTATATTATATGCCTTGGCACATCTAGTCAAAATATTAATTTTGGCATGGCTGATTGTAATAGTAACATAGCAGTTCTAGTTTGTCACAGTTGGTGTAAGATTTATCTGTTGGCACTGGAGACTCCAATAGCTGGCTGGATATTAAAATACCCATTAAGGAAATAGTTGCATTACATTTAATAGCTTGCATTGGAATTAACGGGTTCCTCTAAAATTATAATCATGGTATACAACCAATTCGTCAGTAAACCAAGAGAACAATGACATGCATTTAAATCAATTTAAAAGCAAAGATGATCACAGAGATAGTGTTTAATATGTAACAACAACAACAACAACAACAACAACAACAACATCTACCTTAAGTCTAATATATGAAGTGCCAGATAATTATTCTCTCTTATGACTGAAAATACCTTCAACTGAATCCCGCAAGGATTTGTTTCATTAAGAGAAATAAGTTAGAGCAAAGCTTCTCCAACAGTCTTGTAACATTTTGGAATTCTTTGATTGCTGTTTTTCTAGAAAACTCTTAACTATTTGTGTGTGTGTGTGTTTCAAACCTAGATAATGTTCTTCATAAAATCTGTATGTCTGTCATAATAATTGGGTGATATTCATCTAAATTTTCTTTCCAACCCTGATTGTGAGAATGACCAGACTTGAAGCCTGTCAGAAAGATGATATAAAATACTTACAGCATCTGTTCACAATGTCATTGCTACTGGGCAATATTATTTCAAGAAAGGGGATATTTGAAAGGGTATCGTCCACTGTAAGCCGAGCTTGGGAGAAAAGCTAAAAGCAATCCCCCCTTTTGATTTTCTTTGTAAGAAATAAATTTAAAGACACTGCAAATACATGATTTTTCCAAGAAATACATTTAAAGATAATTGCAAATACCAACTCAGCCATCAAACCATATAGCTAGATTCATATATTTTGCAAACCACAAACAACCAAACCACATTATAGATGCACACACAACTTGACCAGATTTTTGTTAAATATATAAATGAGGTAGGGTATATAAATGTAAGTGGGGAAATGTTTATGCTGCTCCTCAATTGCCTAGGGTCCATGTGATAGGAACAAATTTGAGTAAGCTACTGTTGTTTATTAAGGATGGAGCTGATCATGATAATATTGGATATTCTAAAGGAAAAAATTCCAAGCAATGCTTCAGAAAAAAAAAACCTAGGGTGGCTTCAAATATAAGTGTAAGATTATAGGCTGTAAATGTTATAGCAATAAGTCCAAGGACACAGCATGTGCTTATGTGTGGCAGATCTCATGTTATTGCCTAGTGGGTAGAATCAAATACAATAATAGATAAACCCAATGCATTACAGTTTATTTCCATCATGCATTTCCTTTCAAGTTGATTTTTCTAGTATGAAAACTGGAAACTCACCTTTAACGTCATGATGAATCTACACAAAACATAATGACATTTCTGTTTAATCCCATTTAGTTGAAAGGCCCATTACAATTTCTTCTATATCTTGGAAACTTGTTCTTTCTTATTATGCAAGAAGAGGGTCCTGTCTTCAATTTTCTGTTTGCCCATTACTATTAATAATAAGTAATATTACTTATTACTATGTTTCTGCACGAACCACTTACTAAAACAGGAGCTTGCAATGAACTTCTTTGGAACTCTAGCATAAATGATAGCAGCCCAGCCTACCTAGAAGCTCTCCCCTTGACTTCTTACAAGACTTGTTCTTCAGAAGAGACGTTCCCACAGCCACCATTTTATGTATTTGTTCCTCTTATGCAAAAAGAGAGATAACAGGCTATAGCCCACCTTGGGTAAACAGATTTCCATTAAGTCCCAGTGTTTTTCTCCATGCATCGTCATGTACATCCCAAATCTGTTTTAGTCTCTCAACCCTTTGAAAGCAAACGTGGGATCATACATGAGGAGAAGCTGGGAGGAAGGAATCCATTTTCCTGGTAGGGTTAGTGGAATGCCATCACTGGATACTGTCTAGTATAAAAATTCAAGCAGAATTGTTATTTTTTAATAATAATAATAATAATAATAATGATGATGATGATGATGATGATGAAGAAGAAGAAGAAGAAGAAGAAGAAGAACAACAACAACAACAACAACAACAACAACAACAAAAGAGTTTTACTTATGAAGTCATGAGTTCCTTGCCAGATAGGATCACTGGCCTTTTTACTGAGTGTGCTTGCCTCTACTGAACACTGACATTGCTTTTCAGGAAAACAAACATATGTAACCATAACATGTTATAACCAACATTATGGTTTTCCTTTTTTTTCCATGCAGAATTGGAAATAAACCAGTTAAGCACGCGTTCAGTTTTAAAAGGCCTCTAAGAACAATTCAACATGCAGAAAAAAATTAACTTGTGACTTTGACATCAAGTCCAGCATTTAACATAGTTTGTTCTAGAAGTAATCTTGGTATTTTACAGAGTTTAGCCCAACACCCTTCATCTTCATGCAAATATCTTCTGTATGGTTAGTTCACAAATCATTGGAAATACTGTACATGGTTTCTGTTAAACATAGTTTGAGCCGCAACTGACTTACCATACTTAACCAGTAAACCATCATAGCTAGATTCATATATTTTGCAAACCACAAACAAGCAAACCAGATCATAGCTTAATAGAACACATGACACCAAAGTACATGTATATTTAGATGCAAACATCACCAAATCTAACCACACTGAAATATAATTTATATGGATAGAGTCACTGTCCTTAGTGCCTCACACAGCTTCTTTTATATTCATGCCTAATTAGCTCAAAATTAAATCTGTCTGTAATGTAATTTGTAGAAAGAAAGAAACAAAAGCATTAGGAAAAGAGTGCTTTCTGATAAATAACTGCTTACAAAAGCAAATGCATTCTCTAAGCCTGGACGTGTAATTAAATGGGTAATTAGCAGGTCTTTAAAAATGCACTTTAAACATTGCAAACTACAGATGCCTATGGCAATAATGTTCATTGAGCGGCTCATTGGGGGAAATGGGTCTACTTTTTCAAAGAAATAAATAATTGACCAGCCCAGATAATGGATGCCTGCCATTGCACATATACTGTATTATGTTAAGATTATTCATTCACAATGTTGAATCTGTTTCGATTATCTTCTCAACTGTATAAGTAAAACTCTCACTGTCCTAAATTATTCAGAGAAATCAAAATAAAAAAACTGAGAAGGACCCTCACACACAAAAGGAGAAGGACTTTTATGCTGATGTATACATCTTCAAAACAGCTTTTTGTGTATAATTCTGGCAAAAATACTGCAATGCTTTAAAACTAGTTTAATATAAATTTAAACATGGAAGATTAAATGGGAAAAAAACTGGCAACCTATCCCTAAGAAACAAAATATACAAAATATTAACTAGCAGCACCCAAACATTGTAAATTATAGAGTGATACCTTATAAAACTCAGCATAACCATGCTTTGGGTAATTCAATTAGAGAAATGCCTGAGGGACAGTAGCCTACAGACACTGCATATTTTACAAAATGTGACCAAGATCAATCAAAATGGAGCCACTAAATTGCTCTCTGACTTCTTTCTAAGAGGTTTTTCAGGGTTTTTCAGCAAACATGGAGATCTGGATTCCCACCAATAACCCTTATCCATCCTGCTGTTGCCTTCCACCAAAATGATCCTTGATTGCGCTGGAAGAGATTTCCCTAGCACCTCTTTTTCGCCCTTCTGAGGAGATCAATCCTAACTGCTCTTTAGAAGGCCAGATGCTGAAGATGAAACTCAAATATGTTGGCCATCTAATGAGAAGGAAGAACTCATCAGAGACAAGCCTAATGCTGGGAGCGATTGAGGGCAAAAGAAGTGGACAACAGAGAATGAGGTGGCTGGATGGAGTCACTGAAGCAGTTGGTGTGATCTTAAATGGACTCCAGAGGACGGTAAGGACAGTAAGGCCTGGAGGAACATTGTCCATGGGGTTGCAATGGATTGGACGCCATGTCGCAACTAAGAACAAAAATAGGGAGAATTCTCTATTGGCTCACACATTTTGGGCAGGCCATTCTGAACACTCCAGGAATGCAGAGGCAGCATCCAGCCTCATCATGGCTGGAAATGAGCATGAATAATCCTTTGAACTTGTGTTTAAATGGCTGTTACTTGTCCCCACTCACTGTCCCAAAGCTCAGTCAAACACAGAAATAGAACTGATCCCTGCTACTTTGCTGACTTGGAAAACACAACTTAAAAGGCTGGTAAAACTGAGAAGCAAATCATTCTTCACAAAAAAGCAAGCAGGTCACAGAAATCCAGAGACTCAGAAGAGAACAACGGTTGTGTCTTCCATTCAGAACTAGAGCACTGAGACAAACTACTGGGAACGAATGCTTCTGCCTCTGTTAAAAGTATCTGTACAGCTGCTTTGAATATTGCGCAACGCAATTAAAAATGTGGAAGAAAAAAGCTTAAAAAACATCTCTTGACCAAGCCTGCCTGAGACTTCCAGAGAAGGAACACTTCACATCCCCCCATTTATCCTAGAAAATGGTATGTGGACACCAAGAACTTGTAAGTGATGCTCAGTTTTTAAATATTGTAAGCCATGCACAAACACCCAAAACTTAGTTAATGAAGAATTTGTCAGATGGGGTTTTCATACGTTACTTTCTCTTCTCCCCAAGTGAGTCCTGGAAAGGAAGTTACACTTGGAAATATCTGTTCTGTCGGGCTCTCTGGTAGAATCCTTCCAAAAATTCACAGGTACAAATTTCAGACACACACATGTTTGAAAATTCAAAACAATGTTCTTTATAATGAAAAGTCACTAAAACTAAGCCCTCTTTTGGTATAGCAAAGAGCACTTGTCTCCAAACAAACTGGTAATTTGTACAAGTCCCTTATCAGTTCTGTGATACTTAGCTTGCAGCTGTGAGGCAATTCACAGTCCTTCTTCTTTCACAAAGTGAAATACATTTTGCTCTGGTTTAGTTTCAAAGCGGGGGAAAATCAGCACACAAAAGGTCAAAGTCAGTAAAGCAGTCACGAAACACAACGATCAGATAATCCTCCACAATGGCCAAACCCACAGGCTGCTATTTATAGCAGCCTCACTAATTACCACAGCACCACCCAACCACAGGTGGCCTCATTTTCTTTGATAATAATCTCTCAGTTGTTGTTGCCTATGCATCGCTCTCGGCATGCGTGGCTGTATCATTAACTCTTGTTCTGAATCCAAGGAGGAGCTAGATAATTGATCTCCTTCTGAGCTGTCTGCCACACTCTCCTCCTCCCTGTCACTCATGTCTTCTTGGTCAGAGGAGCCTTCATCATCAGATTCCACCAGGGGGGGGGCAAAACAGGCCTGCAGCATGTGCATGTCTCCCCCACATCCACAGTCCTTGGGGCAGGAGCTGGGCCAGAGCTAACCACAACAATATCACACAAGTTAAGAAGCAAACTGCTAAAAGACAGTGGAATTGAGTTTGGGGGGGAGGGAGGAGTCACACTTTTACTTGTCTCTGGATCAATGGCTGGATCAGATCGGGGCTGCCCAAATCCAGATGACTGCAGCAAAGAGTGATGATTTTCTGTCTCTCCTTGCTCCCATCAAGTGGTCACCTGGATTTGGCTACTTGTCAGTTGGTAGTCCAAGCCAATATTTGTATTGGTATCCAAGCCAATATTCCCATCTTTCTCATTTTCTCACCTTTTTGACTATCTTCTCCTATTGACATCTTATGATTTATCACTTGTTGTTTGTATCTTATGAATCACTAGTGTATCTTATGATTTTTTATCTATGGCTTATCATTTGTTGTTTGTATGTACACTGTGAGCTTATGCGTTGAAGGCAAATTCCTTGTGTGTCTAATCACACCTGGCCAATAAAGAATATTCTATTATATATTTAAGCATTTCTCCTTTGGCAGGTTATCAATATTTTAAAAGACTCAACAAAGGAAGTATGAATCTATAATTCTAGGTTTTTGTTCTCATAAAAGGAACTAATGAGGGTTCACAAACTAATCTTGAGCCTGCAAGGGCATCCTATACTTTCACTTCAATTTTCAATTAGTGATCATGTGCTCACAGTAAATATGCAGCTTCATTAATTTGCTTTCCCCAAACCCTTCATTGTTTCCTGCCAATATTGTTAGCTATAGCCTCTATTTCCAAAGAAAATGCCAGGATACTCTAACTTCATTTTTCAGTGACAAGGGCAAAGTAAACCAGAGCGATTTCAGTCAGAGTCCTTTGAAAAGACTCCACTTAACAAAGGAATCAAATAAATCTTCCTTAAATTACATGTAAGGCAGGAAACGCTGAAACCATTTTAGCTAAATTCGTGCTAGGAAGGTTGTTTAGCCAACAGACTATGTCCAAATCCATTTCAGTAATACCTAGGTCAGTTGGCTGCATTCACTTAACAGATTCAACCCTTTTGTTCTGATTGAAGGTAGAAATCCCAGGTAAGGCAAGCTCTCATTTTTCCCACCATTATTGATCACAATCTCTGAACAATATTACCTTAAGGCAAATCCTAAGCAAACTTAGCTGTGTCCTTTATGACATTGTTTTTATATATAATTAAATGTATAAGTGTGTGTGTGTGTGTGTGTGTGTGTGTGTGTGTGTGTGTGTAGGGTATGGCTAGCTGATCAGGCCAGAACAAGGCCGAAATAGATCTATCCTAGTCTCCCTTAATTTTCATATTCAGCAAAAACATGTGACAATACAGAATATAGTTTGTCAGCTATAAATATATTAACTGCCTTAGAAATAGCCCTGGGTTGGGCCGAGACACGGGAAAAGACCTGAATACGCCAAGGCCTACATACCTATACACATAGAAATCTACAAAAACATATATGTGTGTGTGTGTGTGTGTGTGTGTGTATGTCCATACATACACATCTCCCATATTGGGGTATACCAGGTGACTTGACAGAAAAAATATTATTTATACGTACATAGAAACATAGAAGACTGACAGCAGAAAAAGATATCATGATCCAAATAGTATAAGGGCAGACTAGATGGATCATGAGGTCTTTTTCTGCCGGCAGTCTTCTGTTTCTATGTATGTCCGAGTCCTCGGAGAGGGGCGGCATACAAATCTAAATAATAAATAAATAAATAAATAAATATATATATAAAATAATATTTTTTCCTGTCAAGTCACCTGATATACCCCAATATGGGAGAGAGCCCACTGCTTCCTTTTGCCTTTCATCCCCATTCCAGGCGCCTTCCAGGCTACAAATCATATCTTCAAAATTAGAAAGAACTGATAAACAAATAAAGGGAGACTAATATAGATTTATTTCAAGCTATTTAGCTCTTATCAGCTATTCATACCCTTCTAGGATTTGAACCTGGGCTACTTGCCTTGTTAGGTAGTGCTTTTACCATCTAAGGCCACAAGTTCTCCTCCCTTGTTAGGCAGTACTTTTACCCTCTAAGCCACAAGGGAGGAGAACTGCCTAACAAGGCAAGTTCTCCTCCCTTGTGAGAGGGTCAAAGCACTGCTTAACAAGGCAAGCAGAGCAAGTTCAAATCCTAGAAGGGTATGGCTAGCTGATGAGAGCTAAACAGCTTGAAATAGATCTATACTAGTCTCTCTTTATTTCTTTATCAGTTTCAATATATGTGTGTATGTGCCTGTGTGTGTACACTCACATCCTTAGAAGAATAAAAACCTCATTAAATGCTAGGTACATACATGAAATTCTAGGAGGAATTGTTCCACTTTAGGTTTTTGCTTTCAAGTGAAAAAAACCCCAAAACCCTTCCTCCAAGTAAGCTTTCAGTGGTTCAGAAATATCAACAATGCCACTCACTCTAGATTGTTTAAATAAGAAATGTGAAGATGTCAATTCCATAAACAGATGTTAATTTCTATACGAAAGACAATCTCCACATTGTCATTGTCTACTGAATTTAGTAGGTAGGGATGGAGGGAGGAGAAAGGAAGGAAACTGCAGGGTAAAGTGAATTTCATAATTGTGTGAAAGTAGTCCAAGCTCTTAAAACACAGAAGTTCTGTTTTTCTTGTACATGTGTTTTCTTGTCAGTATCCTTTTTCTTTTCCTTATAGTGAATCAGGTCATTAGCCCATTCACCCCTCGCTGCCTAACTAGCACCCTCCCTTCTGTATTTAAAGTGGAATCTTTCCCAGCCAAGTTTAAGAGGGGGATATTCTGTATGCAAGGCACATCCTCAGCCACTGAGCTTCCTTTGTAAAGAGTAACAGTAAAATCCACGAGGAGCATCTTTTGCAGTGGCAATTGAGATAAATAGATATATTTAGACTGGGTTTGGAGCATGTGGTGGAATGACAGAGCAAATGCTACTTTCGCGCTGTTAGTTGATGTCTTTTTTGCCTCCAGTTAGCATAATTTTTACATTGCTTTTATTACTGCAGAAATGCTCCTAAAATTGCACACCTTGTTTTCTTTGACTAAACAGTTACTAAAACTAACATATTATTTAATTAATTTGCATGCCATCCATCTCACTATTCAGAGTGGACTCTTGGTAGGTTACTCTAGCCATTCCTTCTTTGTAGGTGAACCTGGGAGAATATAGTTCCACCTAAGTAAATCCTCAAGGGCTGAATCCGAGGAATTGGTTCAAGTTGTAAAAAAGTTTCAAACCTAAGTTATAAACTATGCGGAAGAAAAACCTACTAATGTTTAACCTAGGTGAGACCAAAATTGTTCCTGATCAAGGAAATACAGAACTACAGTATTAATTTGGGTAGGAAAAAAAAGCAAAATAATTGTACCAAATGTTAAAGAGAACACTTCGTTTTTATGTAAAGAAAGCTCCATCCTTGAATGTTAAAAACAACTGCATCATATGGAGGGCACAGCTGCTTCTAAGGTCTTCTCTATTGTCTACTTGTGTGTCCACATGCACTGACATTGGGACTGTCAGCACAGTATTGATGCTTTCTCCACCATCAGAAAACCCCTACATACTTAATGGAGAAGGATCACAGGATCCAATGTGGTTTGGTCACTGGGACCAAGGGTTTAGTCTTCCAAACTTTTGGACTCATGTTGGAACCCATCCTACTGAAAACCATAAATGGAGAAGGATCACAATATGCAATAGAGTTGGTTCTTGAATGGTTAAACCTAAAACTCAATTAGCAATCTAATTGATATCACAATGGGGATCCCATTGTGATAATGATTTATTAGGAATCCAATAGAAAGAGCAACTTGTTTTATTGTTACAAGCCATAATTCATACAAGTAAATTGCTTCTTGCATTGCCTATTTTTGGCTCCTTTTCTTTGAGGTTGCTTTTTTTAAAAAATGGGCTGTTCAAAAGCAAAGTGTCATTTGTTCTAGTAACTGTAAAATCAGAAGCACAAACCTACATCACAGTTTGTTTTCTTAAAGGTAGTTTATGTGAAATACATCTTGAGACAAATAAATATATGGTTTCTCAGATATAAGATTGATTGGCTAGGATTCAAAAAGCAATTTAGATGGGCCTCCAAGGTTTGCCTAAAAGTAGCTTTGATATTTGTCTATTTAGCTGCAGACCTTTATCCCACACTAAAACTATTTGAAATTCCCATCGTTTTTGGAAGAGGAATATTGGATGGAAAGCAGAGCTGCTGTTTGGAACACTGAGCTCAATCACACATACAGCACTCAGAAATAACTGGATACTTCTTTGATCTCTGCTAATGGCATCCTGAAGCTCTGCCAAAGAATACCTTAACCTGTCAGCCTTAAATCTGACAATTTAACTATCTATAAAAAGCTGCTCTGTATTCATATTTCACAGGTAAAAAGGAAGATTAATTCATCTTTCCCCCGCCCCAAACCACTGTCATTTGAAAGATAAAACCACAGTCTTGTATATACATAAAATGGTTTATAAAACAGTAAGAATGAACAGATGTTTTATTCAAAATCAAAAGATAGGCAGCTGTCAAAATACATCTTTAGTAATGAGCTATCCTTCAGTTGAAAGAGCTTTCTGGAAGTTTCTGCCTTCTCTTTAAGAAGCATTTTACAGAAATATGTAATTTCAACTTTTTATATATGCAGAGAACAACCTTTCAACTCTTCTTCCTGAGTCTTTGCATAAACCAATCTTGTCATCTATGTTTCCCCCCCTCGATAATGCACACATTTAAAAAAAATCATATATTAAGCAGGCGTTTGTCTGTCTCAGGTGAGCAATTTTACAGACAAATAGCTGGTGGCATATTCCCCATTATGGCAACAATCCGTGATAAAACAAACTCTGTTCTTTGGTGGACTCGTCTGCCAAAATAAAAGGACTTTTTTAAAATAAATGTATGAGTTAAAGTACAATTGATGGCATATACTGTTAGTAAAACAGAAACATGGCAGCTCCTAATTATTGGATTAAAATAAACATGTAGGGGAAACATTCTCTGTGCTGGAGGATTAAGGGGAAAATGGATGGGGATCATGCTAATATGCAATCCCACTGGATGATCCTGATTATCTATTTGGTATGATAAACACAGCTAAATATTTGATAGGATTTGAACAATATCCTATCCTATCCTATCGTTAGGATAGGATAGGATATTGTTGAAATCCTGGTAATGGTATGGCTTTCTGATGAAGCTAAATAACATGAAATAGATCTATATTAGTCTCCCAACATTTTAAGTACCAGCAAAAACATATCACACATATAGGATATAGTTTGTCGGCTATAAAATTAACTGCCTGGATGGTCCCTGGAGGGGTCAAGAAACAAAAAGGAAGCAGTATGCTCCCTTCCATATTTGGGTATACCAGGGTGGTTTGACAGAAAAAAACCCATAGATAACTCTTCCCTGGTACAAGTTGAGATAGGAGGAGAACCTGTGGCCTAGAGGTTAAAAGGTATTACCTTATAGGCAGACTGCCTAGGTTCAAATGCCGGTAAGGACATGGCTAGCTGATGAGAGCTAAATAGCTTGAAACAGATCTATGCTACTCTCCCTTCATTTTAATTATCACAAAAACATGTTACACACACACACACACACATGCACACACATAGATGTCTTCTCAGTTGCTGTCTCCATTCCCTGAAACAACATTCCCCAAAGTCAGATTAGCTACAACCATGGTTGCATCCTAGTGTGTAAGGTGAAAACATTACTTTGAATATTATATTTGAAGTTTGTGGTGCTTTCTGAACATGGTGGTTTCTTTGCAGACATTTCATTACCAAACTAGGTAACACTATCAGTGTTACTCTAGCAAGCAAATAACCAAGTCAGAGAGCACCACAAATTCCCCAATTCAACCCAGATCTACAAATATTCTCTTCTATCAATATTATATATTCTTGATTTTGGAGTTTAATCTTGTTACTGAAGTTAGAATTGTAAACCATGCAGTGTGGCATATGATTTAAGTGTTAACATTCCTACAGTATCAATTCAAGATCATACTTGCACATGTAATTGCTTTATTACACTGGGTTAATACCTATTGAAGTGTATCAGTCTGAAGGAGAACTAGAGCCATCCAACTCTCATCTTCAAGACTAGACTGAAAGCAACTGGAAATGGGGCATCAGTATGCTATTTTATCAAGCACACATCAATTTGTGATAACTGCTCTCTTAGCTATAGCCACAATTATAAGATCAATTTATTTGGATTGGCTGAGGAATTTTCGGAGTCCACAATGGATTTTCGGAATCCACAATGATTTAAAAGGTAGAAGAATGACAAGAAAAGTCCTGGATGCAATCTGATGGCTGCCTGCATTTTTGCACCCCATAATTACAAACTCTAAAATCTTTGAATTTCAGGGACAATGAAAAATTGCCATGTCTAAAGAAATATTGCACACACCTGGCTTAGTGTTTTATTTGCACCAGGCCTAAGAATAACTCTCTTCTCTCTCACAGTGAAAAGTATGATTTCAAATACACAGGAGCCTTGTTTAACTCACAGCAGGTGAATTGCCTGATTACAGATATTAGAAAGAATAAAAAAACTGAATATAGGCGTGTGCATCAATACTTCTCTCTAATGTACAAATCACTTTGAAGTCTAAAAGCTTTTTCCAGATGTGGATGTCACCTTTCAAAATGATTTTTTTCCCAAAGGAATAAAAACTTGCCCTTTAAAAAATTAAAAATGACAGCTGAAATCTTTAGAAAGTGAAATTTTCAACTGAATATTTAATTCCATTAAAAGAATGGCACCAAATTGTCCATGTCAGAAGACATAGACATACAGCTATATCTAGATCGTTATATGGATATGGATAGGAACATATATCCCAAGTGTTACAGCACACAGCATTTACAATCATGCTTTCATATGTAACATGTCTAATATAATTAAAATCTAGCCATCTACAAACAGTATCTGGCAGATGTAGAGCCTACAGTATTTTCTTAGCTTCTTGTATACCGGTAATTGCTAAACGTGTCAAACAAAATACTGAAAGGGAGAAAGAAAAATAATTATTACGAAGAGTAGATGACTATAGTATTTTCCTTCTTATGCTAATACATACATCATACATACATATCACATGTTTTTGCTGAATTTGAAAATTAAGGGAGACTAGGATAGATCTATTTTGGCCTTATTTTGGCCTCATCAGCTAGTCATACCCTCACCGGGACTTGAACCTGCAACCTTTGCCTTGTAAAGCAGAGAATTATCCTCTAGGCTTCAGTATCTAATCCCTTCAGCTCTGTACCAGGGAAGGGTTACATATTTTTTGTGTTGAATCACCCTGGTATATTGAAGGAACATCACAGCTCCTTTTTTGCCTCTCGGCCGAACCCAGGGCCATTTCCAAGGCAGTTAATTTTTTCATAGCCATATATATATAGGTTTCAATCTATTTAATGAAAGAAAAATTAGCAGCCTTTTTTGCATGTCCCTTTTTAAAAAAATAAAATAAAGTCAGCTCTTCTATTTCTTAAAAAATAAAATGAACTTTCCCCCCATAATTCAAATTAACTTTATAAAAGAATTGAGATTCTTTATTACAGCTTTATTACTCTAGCAGAAAAAGAAAATACTTTTTTCAAGTGGTTTAAAGAGATGTTTAGGTTTGCAAAAAAAACCCAACAACCCTTGAGACTCAGAAGCAAATAACCATTTAATTTGTATTATTGATATGTTGGAATATCAGCATCTGGTCTAGATGTTTGTCAAATGTGTTGGATAAATAAAAATGAAATACTAGGGACAGAATGTAAGAAAAGAAAAATACTTTAAGGCAAAGCCTGAAAAAATATTCAGATATCAAGCTTTCTGAAGTTAAATTGATAACTAAGCATTGAGAGATATTAGTAAAGTGGTATTCTCAGTCATCTGTGGAGGGGTCGGCACACTTGGGTAAGCACACATGTTCTGTGTTGGTGTGAAGCTGTGTGTAGCATTGCCAATGGGAAATTAATTAATTTTATAAGAAAGGCACTTTATTTTTTAGGTAATTAACTTTCATCAGACTTTATTTACATGAAGTGATTATATATGCATGTTTATATGTGCATTTTTATCATTCTGCTTATATTTTTGTAGTGGAGCTTTAGGGGTGAACATACTGTATATCCAGTAATGGGCAGCAATTTTTTTTGCTGCCACACTGTGGGTGTGGCTTATTTTGTGAGTGTGGCTTAATGGTCATGTGACTGGGTAGGCGTGGGTTGCTGGCCATGTGATCAGGTGGGAGTGGCTTGAACGATTATCATCGTTCAAATGAACTGTTAAGTCCTCGACTTACAACCTTACCAGGTCGCTCGCTGGGGTGACAATTTGCTTCGTGTTTCCTGCGCTCTCCTTCCTGGGGTGCCCCCCCGCCTCAGGTTGGGTAGCTAGGTGAACAGATGCTGCCAGAAGCATAAATCCTGCCCATGCTGCTTCCACCCATGCCTTTTGCTTGCACCTCAGGCAGGAGGTGGCTGCGTGAGGCTGGAGGGGAGCCAGGCAGGAGAGAAGGAAGCTTGTCCAAGGCCAGGAAGGAGGAAAGAGGAAAAAAGCAAGGAGCACAGACGCAGCAGCAGCAGCAGGGAGAAAAAGGAGAGCCAAGACCTGTAATCCAGGAAGTGACAGCCGCCGATCAGCTGGAACTGCGCAAGCAGCTTCACTTCCACCGGTGGAACTGCGTTCCACCCCATCCTGCCTGCTGCCCACCCCTGTGTATATCAGAACTTACATAAGGGGTGGGTGACAATGGATCAGCACATATTCCAAATTATCTTTCTTTTGAAAAAATGTGGAGAATCAATTTTTATGCTAACCTGGAAGTAGTTGGTTCTAAAACCCATTGCTATCTGTTTGCATTTGCGTGCGCAGAAGCATTCCAGGTGAGTGGGCAAAGCCTCCCGACACCACTGCTACTGGTTTGGGCCAAACTGAGAGCAACCCACCACTGTAACATGAGTAGAAAATGGATATGATCTTTAAAACCCTGCTATTAGGTTCGTGGAAAGATTTATTTTAGCTACTTAAATTTGGGGGGGGGGGGGTTTAAACTTTTTTTGATGGGATACTAATTTGAACATTTCTGAACACAATGAAATGAAAAAAAATAATTCTTATTTTTTTATTTTGCCCGTAAAAGCCCACTCCCCCATTTTTGTGCAATTTTGTTCATTTTTATCTAGATTAGGCTGCCAATTCCAACTTTTTTGAAATCTTTTTGCATTGGATTACTAGTTTGCACATTTCTGAACATAATGAAATGAAAAATGAAATGAAAATATTGATGCTTATTTGTTTATTTTGCTCAGAAATGCCTCCCCCCCAGGCTGTGCACATTTTTTTTTCACTTTATATATAGATTATGCTGTAAATTCAAAATTACATCCTTGTTTTTAGTAAAATGGATTTCTTTCATAAAGTTAGTTGTCTGGGTATCATGTACTTACTTTGCAAAAGGATATTCAAAATATTTTCAGCCTAATCTATATATAAAGGGGGGGGAGGCACAGCCAGGTGTGGGGGGATGGGTCTTTTCTGGGCAAAATAAACAAATAAACATTAATTTTTTCAGTTCATTTATATATTTTTTATGATCAGGAATGTTCAATTTAGTATATCAATGCCAAAGGTATAAAAATATTTGTGATTTGGAGCCTTAAAAAAATATAAACTGAAAACATTGCACACAGGCATGAGGGGTGCTTTTCTGAGCAAAATAAACAAATAAGCATCAATTTTTTCATTTCAATTTTCATTTGGTTGTGATCAGGAATGTTCAATTTTGTATTCCAATGCCTAAGTTTTTAAATATTTGGAATTTGGAGCCTAAAAAAAATATAAAGTGAAAATGATGTTCAAACCAGTAATCCAATGAAAAACATTATTAAAAAAGTTGGAACTGGCAGCCTAATCTAGCTTAAAATGAACAAAATTGCACACAGATGGGGGAGGGGCTTTTCTGAGCAAAATAAACAAATAAGCATTATTTCTTTCATTTCATTTTTCCTTTCATTGTGTTCAGAAATGTTCAAATTAGTATCTCAGCAAAAAACATTTTCAAAACCCCCCAAATTTAAGTAGCTAAAATAAACCTTTTTTAGTCCGGGTCATATTGACCCAGGAACAGTACAAGTGTGACTTTTTTTGCCTAGTAAAAACTAAGCCGCCTCCCCCCCCCAAAAAAAACAACAACAACAACTCATAGAAAGAATCCCTCAAATGATACCTTGCTATCTAATCATGTACGTTTCAGATATGCAGGGAAATCTTTTTACATGGTCTCAAACTTTGTTTCAGGTCAGATACAGCAGGGTTAAAAAGGTACAATTTTCTTTTTAAAGTACACAGTCTGGATTAAGGAAAAAAATAAATAAGAAACAGATGTATGGAAATGCATGCCTGTAATAGACTGAACATAAATTTGATTTTCCTGCTCAGGAATAAGTCCTATTGAGATCTATAGATTAATTTTCAGGTAAGTGGCTGTACAATTGTATGCTTGATATCTTTTTACTATAAAATATTTAAATAGTAATATCTGTACAATAAAATATTTAGCAGGTTAAACAGGAAGCATACCACATAACAAGTTCATCAAATGAAGGGACTGTTTTATAGCCCATACAATCAGTTATAAAATTGGTCAAGTAAATTGTTCTTAAAGTATTCATTTTGTAGTCCCATATAAGTGTTTAGTTTAGCATTTGAGAAGTACATTCTCGGCATCTTGCATATATATACTGCTCAAAAAAATAAAGGAAACCCTCAAAGAACACAGCCTAGATCTGAATGAATGAAATATTCTCATTGAATACAGTGGTACCTCAAGATACGAACCCCTCGTCTTACGAACAACTCGTGATACGAACCCGGGGTTCAGAAAAATTTTGCCTCTTCTTATGAACTTTTTTTGAGTTACAAACTGGCGTTCGGAGACTGCTGGGAAGCCGCGCGGCTGTTTTAAAAGGTGACAGCCGGGCGGCGGGGCTTCCCAGAAGCCTCCCGGACACCAGTTTGTAACTCGAAAAAAGTTCATAAGAAGAGGCAAAATTTTTCTGAACCCCGGGTTCGGTTCGGGAGGTTGCTGGGCTGTCACCTTTTAAAACAGCCGTGCGGCTTCCCAGCTGTCTCCGAATGCCGAACGCGGAAGTTCGGGTTTGGCGTTCAGCTTCGGGAGACAGCTGGGAAGCCGTGCGGCTGTTTTAAAAGGTCACAGCCAGGCTGGGGGGCTTCCCAGCACCCCCCCGAACCCCAAACTTTTGCCGAACTTCCGGGTTCGGGGTTCGGGGGGTGCTGGGAAGCCCCCCAGGCCGGCTGTGAACTTTTATAACAGCCGCGTGGCTTCCCAGCAGTCGCCGAACGCCGTTTTTTTGCGGGGGGTTTTTTTGGTTGCACGGATTAATTGACTTTACATTGTTTCCTATGGGAAACAATGTTTCGTCTTACGAATCTTTCGTCTTACGAACCTCCTCCTTGCACCAATTAAGTTCGTATCATGAGGTATTACTGTACTTTGTTCTGTACAAAGCTGAATGTGCACAACAGCCTGTGAAATTGATTGTCAATCAGTGTTGCTTCCTAAGACAGTTTGATTTACTTGAAGTTATATTCTGTTGTTTAAGTGTTCCCTTTAATTTTTGAGCAGTATATTTATACCTTATGATAGTAACATATTCAGTGGTTCATCTAGGTAATTCTATGACTTGGACTTCAGAGAATCCTGTCTCCTTTATAGTTGATGATAGCAATGGACATATAGATTAAATACTACTGGAATTCACTATAAGTGATTTATAAAACCCCACTAGAAGCAGTAACAGAGTCACACTTATTTGGTTGGTTCCCTAACAAAAATATACACTGCTCAAAAAAATAAAGAGAACACTTGAACAACACAATATAACTCCAAGTAAATCAACTTCTGTGAAATCAAACTATCCATTTAGGAAGCAATACTGATTGACAATCAATTTCACATGCTGTTGTGCACTTTCAACTTTGTACAGAACAAAGTATTCAATGAGAATATTTTATTCATTCAGATCTAGGATGTGTTATTTGAGTGTTCCCTTTATTTTTTTGAGCAGTATATATCACTTGCAACTTTAAGAACCAGGGTTATTAATCATAAGATAATTGCCCCCTGTAAAAAAAGGTTTACTTTTTAGCTTTAGTTTACTTTTCCTCATATATGCAGTAACTAATGTATCTCTGATGCCATCTTGGCTACAAGTTATAAATCAAATTGAGCAAGGATCCAGTGAACCAGCTTTGATGATATTGCTCCAAGCAGTCTCCCCAGATCTCAGATGACCCAGACTGAAACAATTCAATTTAACCTTTCAACAGGTGCATAATTGACTCAGCATCATTGATGTTACATTGAAGGCCTGCCAAATGTAAGAGGTTTTATCCCTATCTACCATAGCAACAATGAAAAGCATCACAAATCTGGCTCTTCGCCAGCTGTTGGGATAGGTTGAAGTCAGAGAGGGACAAGTATGTGGGTACAGCAGAGAAGTGTGTCTGTGGCACGCATTTTTCTGTTTTCAGTTTTACAGTTGTTGGTTTTGCATTGTTTCATACTGTCAGTTGTTTTAAGATGGGTGTCTATATGAATATTTTAAAATACATACACACATATTTAAAGATGTTATAGAACTCCAGGAGGACTTAGGAGTTTGAGCCCCTCATAACAGCACATACTAAATAAGGGGGCCTGTTGTTTTATAGTATGAATCACCAAAGCATTAAGTATCAATTGGCATATGATATGAATCAAGATTCCTTCTATCTGCAATTTAGGCATCTAACTTGATGGTCAACTCCAATAATAACAATAACAATAACAACAAACAAACAAACAAACAACAACAATAATTATTATTATTATTATTGTTATTATTATTTATTTATTTATTTATTTATTTATTTATTTATTTATTTATTAGATTTGTATGCTGCCCCTCTCTGCAGACTCAGGATGGCTATAAAAGGTAAAGGTTCCCTTCACATATATGTGCTAGTCGTTTCTGACTCTAGGGGGTGGTGTTCATCTCTATTTCAAAGCGAAGAGCCAGCGCTGTCTGAAGATGTCTTTGTGGTCATGTGGCTGGCATGACTAATGCCAAAGGCGCACTGAACGCTATTACCTTCCCACCAAAGATGGTCCATACCTTTCCACTTGCATTTTTTATGTGCTTTTGAACTGCTAGGTTGGCAGAAGCTGAGACAAGGAATGGGAGCTCACCCTGTTAGGCAGCACTGGGGATTCGAACTGCTGAACTGCCAACCTTTTGATAAACAAGCTCAGTGTCTTAGCCATTGAGCTCCACTCTATAGTTCATCATTATATCATGGAGCCAGGGAAAGGGGGACACTTAAATCTGAGATTAAGTAGACTTCTTGGTTATTAGGCAAATGTTGTGCAGATTACCTCAATAAGTCTCACAGGCAATGGTTTTAAGAACCTTTGTCACAAAATGCCTTCAACTGTGAACAATTGGTTCTATTCATTTTATTCATAAAACAAAGTATGAAAAAAAATGGCTTCAACCAGGGCAGAACAATGAAATAAATATATAGACCAGATTTAAATATGAGGCCTTTGAACCATGATTTCAGCTTTAGGAAACACGGATAAATTACTTTCCACTCATCCATAAAATTTTAAAATGAGAAAATCAAGAAGTGTCTTAAGTTGCACTTGCTAAATGAGTTATATTTTTGGTTTAGCTGGGACAGTAGCTTAAAACCAGAATCAGGCCTTTTTTAGATTAGATCTACTGCAATCAATGAACCGTATATTACCACTGAAGAGTAGCATTACTTACACCTATTTGCATATACCTGCACATAATTGAGCAGGACTACATTTAAAAAATAATCATATTAATAAGATTTCCAGTTCATTTACTAAACATTAAGTGATTATCAGCAACAGAGTTTCATAAAAATATCATTAAACAGACTACATACAAATTATGTTTAGACAAAATGGAAATTATCTTGGTTATTATATTTCAGATAATAATGGAAATAACTGATGAAGAGAAAAGGGCAAGTTATTTAAAGCCAGATTAGCTACTTGCAATCTCTTGGGCCATAGTAGCTATCTAGTCACAAATGTTCTTATAACTGGTTAACTTCCAATTTTACTAGACAATTTATGCTTGACATTTAATTAGTGACCCAATTATACTTTTGCTACTTTCATCTTATAGGAGCAAAAACCCACCCTATAAAAATAGACTGTGAACTAACTAAATGATATCTGTTTAGTTTGCACAATGTATTCGGATTTTTCCTAGAATGGGAAAAATGTAAATTGTTTCATACCCTGACTTAAACATTATTTGGAGACAATTTCATTCATATTGGTTTAGCGGAAACACTTTATCAGATGGCCTTAAATAATACTATATTTTAAATTTTAGTTTAGAAACTTATGATCAGTCAGAAATACATTACCTTATGCATTTTGATACTGAAAAAAGAGCACAGTGAGAAGAGACTTCTATGAATAAAAAAGTAAAATAGATCCTTGAGCAATTTAGATGTTAATTCTACAGTGCCAACAATATAATTTTTAAGGAGAAAAAATATGTGGCGTATCCAACTGTAAAACTGAGATAATACAGAGTTTCTTAAATGAGATTTTAAAGTTTTTTGGGTTTTTTTTAAATTAAACATTGTTTTAAAATTAAATATTGTTGTTTTAACAATAATTTCCCCGATGGCCAAAAACAGCTTTCAAGTCATACAAATTATTAAGACCTTCAAAAAAAGTTAATCTATTTATTGGCTGTAGAAGGCAAAATAGGGTCAGCATTTTACAGATCTACTCTATGGTTTGGTAGTATAGATTAGTGAATAAAAAAACCAATTTGATAATATGACACTTCACTGTGTTCTCATAACCACTTTTCTTTTCCATTTATCTCAATCAACTGCTTAGTCCTCATGGATCCAATCTTCCTTTTGCATATAATAAGCCATTCTGTACTAGGCTGAATTTACCATATTTTCATGAATAAAATAACCCACTGCAAATATTGCCAATTAACAACATCTATTTTCTTTCCCCCCCAAATGCTGACCCAATTATTGGTGTTTTCAAAGTGCTTTGTGAAGACTTGGGGCCCAGCGAGCAGATACCAGAAATATCTGAGCTCAAAAAAAGAAGCATTACAAGTCCCAGCCCTCCATCTATGTCATTGTCAACCTTGAAACTACTTCAGCTGAATCCATATTTACTTTTGCTTTGTTTCTTACTTGCTACTTATTGGGGGCGGGGGGGGGGGGGAGATTAGGAAGGACTGAAATGTGGTGCCTTATTCTGCTAGACCAAACATCAACCAGAGGCACCATGAAAACTAAGGCCTTGGTAACAAACATCTGCTGAGACTGAGGGGGAAGCTGCTACTGGACTGATTGATTAACATGACCCAGGAGGGGATTAGGAAATTTCTATTCTTTTTATTACTCTTTTTAATACTCAGAGCTAGCTTTACCTTCCTAAGTGCCAATATGATGTATTCAGGGGTGGGCAGCAGGCAGGATGAGGTGGAACACAGTTCCACGGGCAGAAATGAAGATGTGTGCATAGCTCCAGCTGATCGGCAGTTGTCACTTCCTGGATTACTGGTCTCAGCTTGGCTCTCCTTTTTTCCATTGCTGCTGCTGCTGCGTCTGCGCATCTGCTTTTTTCCTCTATCTTCCTGGCCTCGGATGAGCTTCCTTCTCTCCTGCCTGGCTCCCCTCCAGCCTCATGTGGCCACCTCCTGAATGAGGTGCAAGCAGAAGGCATGGGTGGAAGTGGCACTGGCAGCATTTATGCTTCTGGCAGCACCCGTTCACCTAGCTACCCAGCCTGAGGTGGTGTGGGGGGGAGCGACCAAGGCAGGAGAGCGCAGGAAACATGAAGCAAATTGTCACACCAGCAAGCGACACTGGTAAGGTTGCAAGTCGAGGACTTAACAGTTCACTTGAACGATTATGATCATTCAAGTCACTCCCATCTGATCACATGGCCGGTAAGACACTCCTACCCAGTCACATGACCATTAAGCCACACCCACAAAATAAACCACACCCACAGTGTGGCAGTAAAAATTTGGGTTGCCCATTACTGGATGTATTCAATAAAAGATCTTTCAAGCCTGAATGGAGCTTCCAAGTCCTGACTGAATTGGGGTCTTTCTTCTGCACCAGTAAGTTCTCCTATTCTCCCAATGCTTCCTTTGAGGAATGGGAAGAGAGGGGGGGGTATCTTTCTAACCTTATTTTCAGTCACACAGATGTTTCTGAAGGACTGGTATTCCTTAGTCTTCTGAAGAGCTATTTCAAGGTCACTTTTCTCCTTTACAGTCCCATTACCTGTTCCAAAGTTTGAGGGCTGAAGTTGACAAAGCCCAGAAGCAAAGAACCTGATTTGAGACATGGTTGTTATCCAAAAGACATGCAAGTATCCTCTGCTTTTAAGATCGATAAACCAGCTGCGAGAAGTTCGTTGCCATATAAAGACAGGAGAAAGAGGCTTAAGATTGGAATCCTGGGGCTGTTACATACAAAGGGCCAGATTGTTGGTTTCTGCCCTCACAGATAGTCTTTGTTATTAGGGCTTGATTTTTCTCCTTGATTCATTCGCTGCTAGCTCTGTAGTGCTCCTTCAGTTTCCAAGACAGATTCATTGCCCTTCCTGAACCTCTGGCAGCACGGAAAGGACAAGAGGTCTGCCTCAAACAAGTCAATCACTTTCCAGACCTTTCTTGTCT
This sequence comes from Erythrolamprus reginae, assembly GCF_031021105.1. Lineage (NCBI taxonomy): Eukaryota > Metazoa > Chordata > Lepidosauria > Squamata > Dipsadidae > Erythrolamprus > Erythrolamprus reginae. The sequence continues at coordinate 238,198,932 of NC_091950.1, forward strand.
CTGCAAAGCAACCCTTTTACCCTCTGTGCTTAAAAAGAAAGAGCATGTGAGATTTTCAATGAATGGCCATAAGCGAGGATTCTATTATTTTTGCCTGTTTTTAACACTGGCACTGACACCACCACCCCCCCCCCCCGACCTAAAAACATGATCCAGTACATTTTACTGTACAATATCCATACAAAACACAGCACAAAGGAAACAAGAACAATATCCCCATCCCGTCCATGCAGATTAAAAATGATGTTGAATGTTTGAGTTAACAAGCAGATATATTGCTGGAAATGGATGTCAAATGGTGCTAATTACATCAAGTATTTGGAAAAGGTGCTGATGACAAAAAATAATGTTGCCTTAGTGAATTATTGATCAAAATATTGAAGCAATCCCTTATATTATTAACTGCTTTTCTAATATTTCCTAATTATTTCCAGGGAGTATATTGTACTTGTGCTGCATTTTCCCTATCATATTTTTTGTTCCTCCAGTTGTATCAAGTTTTATTACCTTCTCCTTGATTGCTGTTTGTTTCACTCTTGGCAACATATGTTTAATTAGCATTTAAAACTTTGTCCCTTTGCTTGCCACTTTGTAGGTATTGCAATTTAATATTAAATTGCAGACGAAAGAATTATCAAGTTATCCCTTCACCTTCATTATGGCTTTAATTATACTACTACAAGTTCTCTTCTTGCTTTATTGCCCAATTTAAACTGCAATACAGAAGTAATTCTACATTATTGTTTTACACTGTGTGCTTGGTGGCACCAATGAGTTAATAAACATCTGGAACTTCAAAGACTACAAGCATATTTAAAAATGCATGGGACCAGGGAATTACTTGATCTATTTAAACTAGTGAAATGTTTAACAATGTATTGCAATGGTCACAAGATATACTTATATATTTAGTGGAATACATTACCAGCTGCAAAAGACAATCTCTACATTTTCCCCAAAATAATTATACCTTCACAAAGAAGCATCTATCCATTTTTCATTGACCCAAAAAATGACAAGTAGTCATTTACTTACGACCACAATTTAGCCCCAAATTTATGTTGCTACGTGAGACATTTTAAAGTGAGTTTTGCCCTATTTTATTATCTTTCTTGCCAAAGTGTTAAGTGAATTATTGCAGTTGTTAGGTTAGCAACACAATTAAGTGAACCTTACTTCCCCATTGACTTTGCTTTATTTATTATTTATTTATTTATTTTATTTATTTATTTTGTCCATTACACAATGAAGGTTATAGAGAATATACTTGTAGTAAAATACACAATGAAGGTTATAGAGGATATACTTGTAGTAAAATATATCGAAGAAAGAAGAGAAGATATAGGAATAAAAAGTCACAAAAAGTACTTAGACTTATATATTGATACCACTCCATAGTGCTTTACCATACTTTCTGAGCTCTTTACAAATATCAGCACATTGTCCCCAATTAACTGGGTCCATACTTTACTGACTCCAGAAGGATGGAAAGCTGAATCAATCTTGAAGCGATCAGGATTAAAGTCGTGGCTATGGGCAGATTTAGCCTGCAATACTGCATTCCAACTACTGCACTACCACAGTTCTTGAAGAAAGTCATAAATCCCTTTTTTCAGTTATAACTTTGAACAGACACTAAGAGAAGTACTGTAAGTCAAGGACTACCTAAACTTATGAAAAAACAAGCTACCATAGGTAACTATAAACTGTTTATTGTTCCCAATAAACCAAAAATAATCTTTCTTAACCAAAAATAATCAGAGATGAACTTTCTCACTGGTTGCAGGGATGTCAAACTCACATTCATTGAGGGCTGCAAAAGGGTTGTGTTTGAACTCTGGGGGGCATGGGGTGTGGCCAGATTGGGCATGGCCACCTTGACATCATTCATGTCAAGGGTACCTGTGGTGGCCTGATCACTCTGCCAGTGAAAATGGGCTCCTGAGCTCCGTTTTCAGCTGTGATTGCCTCCTGCCGCTCCTGCAACCCTCTGGCAGTGAAAACGGAGCTCTGTGGTCAGCCCTCTCAAGTCCATTTTTCACTGGCAGAGGCACCATGGACTGTTCCCTCACTGTTTCCAAGGCAGCCCCACAGATCATATCGAAGCACCCCATGGGGCAGATCAAACACCTGGGCCTTCATTTTGATACCCATGACTTGTCGGAAAATAGTGCTTATCTCTTTTTTTTTACAGAATATTTCTCGTCTTCATCAATAAAGTGATTTGGCTACCATAATTTTAAGAGAAATGATAAGATAATTCAAATTTTAGCCAATGGAGATAATAGTATGTTTTTTTAAAAAAAATAATTTAGTGGGCTTCTCTTATTGTCTCTTGAGATTAACGAATTTGAACTTTAAAGAGCACAATTGTGGGCTGGCTTTGCCTTTGGCCTCAGAAATAGACTAGCAAAGCAGCTGAGAGAGCAGTGCTAAGTAAAGATAAGATTATACATTCATCTTCATGGTTTTTAATTCTACTGAGACTGTTACCAGGGAAGAGTGCAATTAGTATTACCTAATATCAGCAACTGAAGGAAGAAACATTAGTTCTTTCCAAAAGAATGTAAAAATTGACTGTTATAGACCATTATGTTTCATTTTGTTGCTATCACCCGAAGCTTACAATTTGTTGTCTCTCAAAAGGAGCAGATCATTCAGAATTAGTTTATAATCATTAGATTTAAGACCATACAGTGAATCATATTAGGCAGTTCAAGATGCTGCTGCATTCCTGTCCTACTCAGTCTAAATGAGGAAAAACTTCTTCTGTTTTATAGTTTTCATTGGATCATCAACACAATTGGAAAAGAGTTCATTTTGTAATATACAGGTATTTCCCTTAGAAAACGTCATCAAGACTTGGAGGAAGGAAGGAAGGAAGGAAGGAAGGAAGGAAGGAAGGAAGGAAGGAAGGAAAGGTCTGACAAAGGACAAAAAAATCCAAGAATATTATCAAAAACTCAAGCTCCTATAAACTCATGGAGTCTTTCAATTGTTACCAGTGAGTTGAGATCGCTAAACCACACCAGATTTTTGTTCTGGTCCTTTCATTAAATAGCCTTTTGCACAATTATCCTGATGTTCTTACATTATCCATTCTATTCATTTTAGCCGTATGTTTTGGGTTTTTTGTTCCTTGTCTCTACTGGAGTTGTTCTTGAATTTTATTGTCAGGAGTACTTTTTTGATAAATTTTACAGAAAATATTGTAATTTTCCTTTTGTTTTCATTACTTCATGTTAAGGCATTTGCACAATTTTGTGAGATTAAAATATTAAATTTTGATTTGCAAATGGTCTTGGGAATCTTCCATTTTAAAATCTGGGTAAAATAGCAGAGGTAGAGTATGTATTCATCACAAAAGTTTTCAAAGAATTGCTTTACTACTTGCACAAGAACTTTATTAAAGCAGCTGTAGCTTTTTCACCCAAGTTTCTATGAAAGCCCCCTCCCCTACTTTCCCTTAAAACTACATCTGCTTTGGTGAAATGACTAATGTTATAAATGAATGTGGTATCTTAGTAAAGCAAAACACATTTCTGTTTATTTTATTAGTCATTTATTTGTAACCATCTGTTTCCACACTCCTGCTAATATTATCTTTTCCTTTTTTTGTGTGGTTAGCTTGGTAAAGTTTTACAGATATTTTATGGTCTCTTACATCCTTCTGTAGTGTTCTGGAAATAGCCGATACAACTTTACCTTGCTTCCTTCCATCTTTGTTATATTACAACTGGTTACAACATTTTCCTTTCATATTTAATAAGAGGCTAACGATAATATTCTTTCAATTTTAATATTTTATTTAGATGCACTTGAGGAACATATTTTCCATTCAACTTGCCGGATTTACAACCTGAAGGAGAAACTGCTATCAATCTCCAATGCTTCCCATGATAAAATAACCGAGATTTGCAGATGTTGCTTATCTGGCTCTATGGAGTAGCCTCCCTTGAAAAATTCAGCTGCCGTTGACATGGTTTGCTTTAAAAACTGAATTATTTTGGACCTTTTGAGGGATTAAAGTGATACCATTCACTTTTTCCATTTGCTGAACAGTTCTTGTTTAGTAGATTAATATCCCATCTTTCATCCAGGAGCTCAAGGATCCATGTATTTTTCTCATGTATTTATTATGAGGGAAGTAGGGTTGAGAACGATTGGCCTCAAGTCACCCAGAAAATTTCTGTAGCTGCACACAGATTTGAACCTGAATTCATCAGCGCACATGGGAATTGTTTAGATTTCCGCTAGACTCTTGGGCTTCTATGATAGAAGAGGTTCTATCCCTTCTCTACTACAATAAAGAAATTGAGCACTGTGTACTGTATGCTAATCCGCTCCCTCATCAACAGCATGCAGATATGCAAAAGCATTAGCCCTCCTTTTTTTAGCTTTTTATTTTGTTGTATATTTGTTATTTCTGTTTTGATTCTCCCACAACTCCACTTCATCCCTTTATTGTTATTGTTTTAATGTTTTTGTTAATAATCACTTGTTATTTGTTAGGCTTTTAGCTCTTCAAGCCTATTTGTTGTTCACTGAGATAATTCGTTCTTTCTTTTATATAAAAACTAACAATTCTGCTGCATAGATGTGTCTTTTGTATTTCTGATGCAAATTTCCTGCCTAAAGTATCCCAGTTTCTTTGCCCCTTAACTACAGAAGAATATAAATCTAAGACATATTCCTGAAGAGTCCTTGCTGCTTGATTTGTTTGTTCTATTGGTTGTTTTCTTGGCTGTCCAAAGTATTCTCAAGAGTCTTCTCCAACACTAAAGTTCAAAAGCATCATTACTCTTATTATTCTGCTTCTTTAAAATCCAACTTCTGCTTCCATAGAGTTTTTGTTTTTGTTACAAGGAATACCAGGGCTTGCATGATTATGATTTTTGTAGGTTTAGACACATCATGGCATTTGAATATCTTTTCCAAAATCTTCTTGGCTGCTTTACCTGTCACGCTGAATACTGCCAGCCTTAGAGACATTCAGTAATTAAAAGAGTTAACATGTGTGCCTTGTCATTAATCTCCTCCCATATTTTATGTAAAATCCTGCCTTGTCATTTCCGCCTTCTTGCTCCGTTGTTGTTCTCTGCTTTAAGACTCCATGATGTAAGTTTTGTTTCTTTTGTCTACCCAGACAATGTTTATTTTTACTTTCATAATAAAAGAAAGCTTGTTTTTGAATAACATGCTTGGAACTCTGAATTCCATTGCCTCCGCGGTTTAAAAGTTCAAACGGACTTTTACAATCCGTGACATTACCGAATGACAGTATGCAGTATACAGTGGTACCTCTTCTTACAAACTTAATTTGTTCCGTGATCAGGTTCGTAAGTAGAAAAGTTCATAAGAAGAAGCAATCAATGTAAAAGCAAATAATACTTGCAACCCCATCCCAAAAGTCACCCCTTTTGCCTTGCACGTCTGGGAATCCCAGCCTCCGGACTTCCATTGCCAGCCGAAGCACCCGTTCTCGCGTTGCTGGGATTTCCCTGAGCCTCCCCTCACTGGGATTCAAAGCAGCACCGGCAAAAATGAAGGGAATTCCAGCAAGGGGAGCTCAGGGGAATCCCAGTAATGCAAGAACGGGCACTTCGGCTGGCAACGGAAGTCCGGAGATGGGGTTTCCCAGCAAGGGGAGGCTCAGGGGAATCCCAGCAATGCAACCATGGGCGCTTCGGTTGGCAATCGAAGTCCAGTTCATAAAAATAGTTATATATAATAATATATAATTTATAATATATAATAATATAATATAATATAATATAATGTAATATATAATAGGGTGAAAATATCTAGAATAAGTTCTCAGTTCAAGGTCAGCAGATGTGTAAATAACCACCAGAGCCCAGTTAAGATAGTTCTCTAACCAGCAGGTGGCATTATTTATTTATTTATTTATTTATTTATTTATTTATTTATTTAATATGCCGCTCACTCCAAATGGACTCTGAGCAGCTAAGAACCAGAATAAATATAACAATAAAAACAGAATCCGTAGATCTATTCTTTCTATTAAGCGTGTTTATATATTTTAAATCAGTATAAGTTAAATCAAGTATTTTCTTAATTTATACTTAGTTCAAATTTCTCATTTTTTTCAAACATTGGGTTTTAGTTACTGCCTTTTGAATCCTTTGTCTATAATCTTCTATTTTCTAAGTAGCTGCTTTGTAATTTTTTCAGTCCATTTGTCCCACTTTTAAGCTTAAAAAAAAAAGGTCCCAGATTTCTACTTCGGTGATATGACTCACCAGTTCAACTTCTGCTCTTCTGCTTTCCCTCCCCCACCAGCCCTTTGCTTAATTTTTCAAACATTGGGTTTTAGTTACTGCCTTCTGAATCCTTTGTCTATAATCTTCTATTTGCTAAGTAGCTGGTTCCTAATTTTTTCAGTCCAATTGTTCCACTTTTAAGCTTAAAAAAAATTCCCAGATTTTTTCTTCGGTAATATGACTCACCAATTCAACTTCTGCTCTTCTGCTTTTCCCTCCAGCCCTTTGCTTAAGTTTTCTTTCATTTTCAGATGACTCCCTAGCTTCAAACAAATCAATCAGTTGGTTCACGGCTGTTGCAGCTTAGACAATGTTGCAAGTCATTTACCAGTGCCCCCAGTTGAGACGCTCTTTATCGGCACACTGGGGATGCGATTGCCTCCCCCTTCCAGCTCATCAATGGTGTCCCTCTTCTTCACCACCCCTTCAGGATGATTCTGAACTGATCCTGATTAAACCAGGTCTCCAGGCAACATGGATATCGGGATTCCCCCATGGAGCATGGGGAACTCCATGACACCATGCCGTTTGGCCACACCCATCCTCTCACTTTGATATCTTCATTATTAATTCTAAGGCAGGTTGTTCTGTCTGTTGTCATTCCAGAAATTTGATTCTCTTTATATTTCCAGATGTTCACTATGCACTTTGACTTTTAATACTAGGGCTTGCATTTTCCTTTGCATTTTCAGTTGTCAAAGTAGTGTCATCAGCATATCTCAGGTCATTGGTGTTTCTTCCCCCAATTTTAAAACCATGTTCATCTTCCATACAGCTTTTCTTGCTGATCATCAGAAAAAATATTATATAAGATTTCTAATTGATGCTTATATTTTTATTTCACTCAGAAAGCCCCAACCACATTTCGGCTGTGTGCAATCATTGCAACTTTACATTTTTTAAAGCTTCCAGTTCCAATTTTTTTGAAAACCTTTTGCATTGGATTACTAGTTTGAACATTTCTGAACATAATGATATGAAAATTGAACTGAAAAAACTGATGCTTATTTGTTTATTTTGCTCAGAAAAGCCACCCCCTCATGATTTTGAGAATTTTTTTCAGTTTATATTTTTTTTAGACTCCAAATCCCAAATAATTTCCCTCTTTATATTGATATAATAAATTGAACATTCCTGATCATAAGAAAAATAGAAATGACCTGAAAAAAATGATGCTTATTTGTTTATTTTGTTCAGAAAAGGGCCACCACCCCTCGGCGTTGCTTTGTGCCATTATTTTAACTTTTTATATAGATTTGCCTAAACATATCTGGAATATTCATTTGAAAGTACGTACATGATACCTAGACAACTAATTTTATGAAATAAATCCATTTTACTAAAAACAAATATGTAATTTTAAATTCACAAGCATAATTTATATATAAACTGAAAAAACTGCACACAGGCTGGGGGGGGGCTTTTCAGAGCAAAATAAGCAAATAAGCATCAATTTTTTCAGTTCAATTTTCATTTGGTTGTGATCAGGAATGTTCATTTTAATATAACAGGTTTATTGAAAATATTTGGAATTAGGAGCCTAAAAAAAATATAAAGTGAAGTACTTGAAAAAAATGGGGGGGCGGCCCTTTTATGAGCCAAATAAACCAATAAGCATCACTTTTTTCAGTTCAATTTTTGTTTCATTATGTTCAGAAATTTTCAAACTAGTAATCCCACACCAAATGTATTAAAATTGTACACAGTTTGCAGGCTAAACTATCTATAAATTGAAAAATAAATCACAAAAATGGGGGGGGGCTTTTATGAGCAAAATAAAAAAAATAAGCATTAATGTTTTCATTTCAATTTCCTTTCATTGTGTTCAGAAAACTTCAAATTAGTATCCAAGTGAAAAAATGTTTCAAAAAGACCAAATTTAAGTACATAAAATAAACCTTTTTTCGGTCCCAGTCATATTGACCCAGAGACAGTATAGCAGTCCCCAAACTTTAAACAGAATAGCAGGGTTAATATATATTTTGAAATTAATAAATATATGTTACTGGTAGTAGTGTGTTAAGTTTCTGCCTCTGAAAAATGTGTACTAAAGAAGTGCTTCTGTGTGTTATCTTATGGATCTCTTCTCTCCCTGCACCTCCTTTCCATTATTGATCCCTAAACTTACTTGTCTCAATTTGTCTTTCACAAGCAATGAATTCCTGCTGGGTTGTAAAGAAATATGGGCTTAATGGGTCAGACTGAAAGTAACCTTTACTTACATATTTATTCAGAAACAATTTTACCCTGCATTTCTCCCAAAGAGGCTCTCAAAGAAGCTTGTAAAAGCAAGTAGCCAGGCATACTCTATATTAAAGTTAAAAAGGGTAAGAAACAGGAAGGATTTATACATAAGAATTAGAAGTATGGAAAAAGGAAGGATTTATACATGAATTAGAAGGATAAACACACACACACAAGTTCCTTTTCACTATCAGCAAAAATATGTTACACACACACACACATCCAACACATTGTATGTAGTTATACTTCTTATCTTGAATAGTTACCATGATGTCTTGGAAATTAGTTGCCTTCTTGTGGTACACTTTCCCCCCCCCCTTTTTTTTAAACTGTTAACAGTGTGTTGCTAAGACAGATTGTTTCAATTTGGATTGCATCTGTTCAGAGATGTACCAAAGTTGGAGAAGACTTCATCAACGGAGACATATATTACTACTCTTTTCCTAATCTGTGCTTTCCATCATTTATGATTTTGGGAGTCAAACAGTATACGTTTTTGGTCTACTGAGATCATTTTCTCCAATACATTTGGTATAAATGACATGAACATTTCAAACAAGCTTTCATAAGAACATAAGAAGAGCCATGCTGAATCAGGCCAAAGCCCATCGAGTCCAGCATGCTGTGTCACACAGTGGCCCACCAATTGTCCATGGGGATCTTGAGCAAAAAGAGAAGGAAAGACCCTCCTTTCCCCTTGATCCCCCAACAAGTGGTACTCAAGGGAATCCTGCCTACCTCAACCAACATAGAGGCAGCACTTGGACATCCGTTTCAATAACCATCTATATGCTTGGCATCCATGAATCTGTCTAATCCTGCCTTGAAGCTATCAAGGCTGATAGCTGTCATGACCTCTTCTGGAAGTGAATTCCATAAACCAACGGCCCTCTGGGTGAAGAAATATTTCCCTTGATTTGTCCTCACTTTCTTACCTATGAGCTTTAGGGAGTGCCCCCTTGTCCTAGTATTGTGTGATAGAGAAAAGAATTTTTCTCTATCCACCTTTTCCATCCCATGCATGATTTTATACACTTTGATCAAGTCACCCCTTAAACGCTGTCTTTCAAGGCTGAAGAGACCAAGGCGTTGTAACCTGGTATCATAAAGGAGGTGCTCCATTTCCTTTTCACTGCCTGAGAAAACCTACAGTTAAACATAGAGGGCTCATATTGTCAGTTCACCATGACATGGAAAAAGCATCATCGTATAAGTACAGATAAGCATTCAATGCTACCCCCAAAATACAAATCACTTAAAACCATCAGCCATGCTACCTCTAGGCAACGCCATTGGGAAGAAGCAAAGTCTGCTACCTCAAAAGGGAATAGTGCACAGAGAAAATGTACATCTCTCAAGTATGGGATTTCTAAGCTATTTTTCATTATCTTTTTTTGACATTTGTTATTGTTATTGTTGTTATTATTTTATAAGATTTCTTTTGCAGTTGCTACTTTTTTGTTCTGCACTAAAGACTATTCTCTGCTCTGGATCTACTTATAGCGAAAATACTGATATTTGGTATGCTGCTTGCATTCCATGGAAGTGAGACCTGATGCTAATATCTTAATATGGGTGGCTTGTCTACATTCTGCCAGAACGGCATTATGTACAGAACTTAATATGGGTTATTCAATCATCTAATTAAAAACTCACACTTTAAAAGACTTGAGTCAATGTTGAAAAAAATTCTATTAAACAGTGGATTTTTTTAAAAAAATCATATACCTGGAGCTGAACATTTCGAAGATGATGTATGGAAGGAAGACTGATATATAAGATTGCATATATGTATGTATTTTTACGTATGTGTATGTGTATGTGTATGTGTATGTGTATGGTGCAGAGCTGAAGGGATTGGATACTGTAACCTAGAGGTTAATTCTCTGCCTTACAAGGCAAAGGTTGTAGGTTCAAGTCCCAGTGAGGGTATGGCTAGCTGATGAGACCAAAATAAGGCCGAAATAGATCTATCCTAGTCTCCCTTAATTTTCAAATTCAGAAAAAAAACATGTGACAGATACATATACATATATACATACACACACATACAAATCTCTCTCTGTGTGTTTATGTATGTATGTATGTATGTATGTATGTATGTATGTATGTATTTATGTATGTATGTATGCATATCTTATATACCAGTCTTCCTTCCATACATCATCTTCAGAATGTTTTGGGTTCAGCTTTTTTTTGTGTGTGTGTGTGTGTGTGTGTGTGTGTGTAGATACACACACACACACACACACACCCTAAACCATGTGCTGTTTTTAAGGAATTACATGGCCAAGACCTTTCTTCATCATAAGCGTATCAGTTATTTATCTTTTTAAAGGGCTTCTTTGAAGGATAGATTATTCTGGGTCTCCATCTACTGAGATTTTCTGCTTCCCTGAAGCTTTATATAAACAAAAATGTACTGCCTTTTGATATTTAATTTTGATGAACCCCAATTAAGAATCACTATAGTCTAGTTAAGGATCATGATAAGCAAACAGTTTGGCAGGGGGAAAATCCCATTAATTAGATCCCAGCAGGAATTTTATGTGTCATTTGGCATAATGCATAACGTAGCCTGTACTTGGGTATGAGAAACAGCCTATTAAGAACGAGTCTGTGTCATAGCAACAAAAGGCCACTTGTCCATAGACAGAAATTACCCTCTGCATTCATCACATCATGCTTGTTTTATGTTCACTGTTAGTGCTGTTCATTTTTTTTATACCCATAATATGAAGGTCCACCAAAACATATTACTTTGCCTCTGAGAATGAATGTATATTAACTGGATGTCTATATCATAGTCTAACATCTGAGCAAAAGAGGAAAAATAGGGGTTTTTTAAATTCCTTATAAGAATGAACAGGAAAAGGCAAATAGTTATTAATGGTAGGGTTTTAATACATAAGAGAGCCAAGGTAGCAATTATGTTCCAGGGAGAAGCAATGAGAAATATAATTCTTGATGACTATATTAATTCCACTAGAATGTTATTTTGAAACTAGAATTCAAAACAAACAATGTTTTTTGCCCAATTTGATATTTTTTTTAAAAAATCTCAAACAATTCCATGGATTGTTTCAACCACAGGTCTTAGTTGAGAATATAATAGCGGAGGAGTCAGATTAGGACTCAAGAAATCTGGGTTAAATAATAATAATAATAATAATAATAATAATAATAATAATAACAACAACAACAACAAAGACATTGGCCCTCTGGAACCAACTCCCCCCCCGGAGATTAGAACGGCCCCCACCCTCCTTGTCTTTCGCAAGTTACTCAAGACCCACCTGTATCGCCAGGCATGGGGGAACTAAGACATCTCCCCCAGGCTTTTTATATTTCATGTTTGGTATGTATGTGCTGTATGGTTTTTAATTGTTGGGGTTTTTATATATTTTTATTATTAGATTTGTCCCATTGTTACACTGTTTCTTATTACTGTTGTGAGCCGCCCCCAGTCTTCGGAGAGGGGCAGCATACAAATCTAATAAATTATTATCATTATTATTATCATCATCATTATTACTACTACTACTACTACTACTACTACTACGACTACTACCACCTTGTTACTTTTATGCCTGTGATTAGAGGAGAATATAGTGTTTGTATGATCTGATTTTCCCCCATAAAGCAATAAGGAGTCTCCTTCTTAAAAAAAAAACCAGAATAAAAATACTTCTAAATTACATAAACTATTAAACTACTTCAATAGAGGATAATTTCTATGCAATCATGTTAGTGAACAAATGAACCAGAAAACATGTGGAAAACTCTTTAAAATATTTAAGGAGCAAACCTCCTTCCCAAGCTGTAGGAAAGCAACAATTGGCAAATGACCCGAATGTGTTTTACTGCAGGTTTGAAGGGAAACTACAGCCACCTATCTCCACACACCCCATCTCAGACAACAGCCAAGCCTCCTACAACCTACCCTATCCCATTGGACCCACCACCTCCGGTAACGTCAGAAGCCTATTTCACAGACAAAGGCCAGGAAAAGTACCATATCCAAACAAGATAACTCCTTCTTGCTTCGAATTCATTTGCTGAGTTGTGGGTTTTAACTGGGGTTATTGTTTTAATTTGTACTTGACTTCATTTTATTGTTATTATAATATTATTATTGGATCCTTCAGGATTGGGCAGCATAAAAGTCGAATAAATAAATGATTGATTGATTGATTGATTGAATGAATAAATGAATACTTGTGCAGACTATCTTCATCTGCATCTTTAATATATCGCTAGAGATGTGTCATGTTCCTTCTTGCTTCAAATGCTCTACTATCATCCCAGTACCGAAGAAACCCTCCATCAAGGAACTGAATGATTCAGACCGATTGCTCTAACATCTGTAGTTATGTACCTTTGAAAGATTAGTGCTTGGCCACCTGAGTACCCATCACGGATCTGCTGTTAGATCCCTTGCAATTTGCCTACCGAGTAAATATACATCAACAGATAATGCTGTTAATATGATTCTGCACAACATCCTACAACGTCTTGAATCTCCCAAGACCTATGCAAAAGTCCTCTTTGTAGACTTCAGCTCAGCATTCAATACAACCATTCTGGACAATCTTCTAACTAAACTAAACCAGAAAGTGGTACCTGAACACACTTGTAAATATATCATAATCTTCCTAACAAACAGGGAGCAGCAGGTGAAGCTAGGCAAAATCACATCAGATACTTGCACAATTAGCACAGGAGCCCTCCAGTGCTGTGTGCTCTCTCCATTTCTTTTTTCTCTGTACACAAATCACTGCATCTCAGTATATCCCTCTGTTAAAATTCTGAATTTTGCAGATGATACAATGGTGATTGGTCTCAAGACAACGATGAATCTGCATACAGACAAGAGGTTAAACAACTAGTCTTGTGTTGCAACCAGAACAATCTTGAAGTAAATGTACTCATAACTGTAGAAATGGTGGTGGACTTTATAAGAAAACCTCCTGTATTACCACCTCTTACAACACAATATCAGCAGTAGAGTCCTTCAAGTTTCTAGGTTCTACCATATCCCAAGACTTAAAATGGACACCTAACATCAAAAACATCATTAAAAAAGCACGACGAAGAATGTTCTTTCTGCGCCAACTCAGAAACCTCAAACTACCCAAAGAGCTGTTGATTCTATTCTACAGAGGAATTACTGAGTCTGTCATCTACACCTCCATAATTGTCTGGCTTGGCTCTGCAGACGGACAACATAAACACAGACTTCAATGAATAATTAGAACTGCAGAAAAAACAATCGCTACCAACTTGCCTTCCATTGAGGATTTGTATACTGATGCGTCAAAAAAAAAAGAGCTGTGAAAATATCTATAGACCCCTTACATCCTGGACACAAATTGTTTCAACTTCTACCCTCAAAAAAATGCTACAGGGCACTGCACAACAGAACAATTAGACAGAAGGACAGTTTTCCCCCCAAATGCCATCACTCTGCTTAACAACTAATTCCCACAACACTGTCAAATAATTTACTACGGCTGCATTACTTCCCTATCAGTCGGACTAGATGGTCTATGTGCATACTTCCTAATAGCTGGACCACTAAGCATAATTTTCAAAAAATCCTTCAGTACTTTCTAATCTATGGTCAAAAGCAATGGTCATCCCCGTCTTCAAAAAAGGAGACCCTTCTCTTGTAGATAACTACAGACAAATATCACTATGCTGCGTCCCATGTAAAGTTATGGAATCAATTATAAACCAATCAATTACTCTCCACCTAGAAACTAATAATCTGGTCTCTAACAAACAATTTGGATTCAGAAAAAAACTATCCTGCAATCTACAGCTCCTCCACTGCAAAAACATATGGACAACTCATCTTGATCAAGGGAAATCTATAGATGCAATTTATATTGACTTCTCCAAAGCCTTTGATTCAGTGGTCCATGACAAACTACTTCTAAAACTCAAATCCTATGGCATCTCAGGATCCCTCCACAGCTGGATTACTGCATTCCTGTCTAACAGGCAACAAGTGGTCAAAATAGGAAGCTCCATATCCACACCCGTCCCTGTTAAAGCAATGTCCCCCAAGGTAGCGTACTGGGACCTATGCTCTTCATTCTCTACATCAACGACCTTTGCGATCTCATCTCAAGCAACTGTGTTCTTTTTGCAGATGATGTAAAACTCTTCAGCACCACTGATAACACAACTACTCTACAAAAAGACCTAGACTCGGTTTCTGACTGGTCCAACACATGGCAACTCCAAATCTCAACCAGCAAATGTTCTGTCCTACACAAAAAGAATCAGAACTTCAAATACAAACTGAATAAACAAATTATCACAGATAATCCCTACTCAGTCAAGGACCTCGGAATATTAATAACTAAAGATCTAAGTGCCAAAGCCCACTGCAACAACACCGCTAAGAAGGCCTCAAGAATTGTTAATCTAATCCTACGTAGATTCTGCTCTGGAAATCTCACACTACTTACCAGAGTTTACAAAACTTTCGCCAGGCCCATTATAGAATACAGCTCATGTGTTTGGAACCCATACCTCATTTCTGACATTAACACCCTTGAAAATGTCCAAAGATACTTCACCAGAAGAGCCCTCCACTCCTCTACCCGTAACAGAATACCCTACGAAACTAGACTTACAATCCTGGGTCTTGAAAGCTTAGAACTATGACGCCTTAAACATGATCTAAGTATTGCCCACAAGATCATATGCTGCAATGTCCTGCCCGTCAAAGACTACTTCAGCTTCAACCGCAACAACACAAGAGCACACAACAGATTCAAGCTTAATATTAACCGCTCAAAACTTGACTGTAAAAAATACGACTTTAGTAATCGGGTTGTCGAAGCGTGGAACTCATTCCCTAACCCCCAACATTTTACCCTTAGACTATCCACGGTTGACCTCTCCAGATTCCTAAGAGGTCAGTAAGGGGCATACATAAGCTCACTAGAGTGCTTTCCGTCCCCTGTCCTATAGTCTCTCCTATATCTCATATATTTTCTCTACTATATCCTCTATAACCTTCATTGTGTATTATTGTGTATTGGACAAAATAAATAAATAAATAAAATGCTCTCCTCTCCCTTACTATTATCTATTTCTTCGCACTTATTATTATAACCATGTTGCTTGTATCTTTCAATTAATATTTTATTTGTTTCCTAATATGATTTGATAGCTTATTAGTAACCTTGACTATCACTAAGTGTTGTATCTTTTTATTCTTGAATGTATTTTATTCTCTTTATATACACTCAGAGTGTATACACCAAAGACAAATTCCTTTTGTGTCCAATCACACTTGGCCAATAAAGTATTCTATTCTATTCTATTCTGTTCTGTTCTATTCTATTCTCTTTCATAACATGGCCTTGTTGCCAATAATTGTGGGAGTTTTATTTAATAAACGTTTACCCAACATATCTGAATAGCCTGAAGCATTATGAGATGTATCAGATATGAAATACTCTGATTATTACTTTTACTATTTTAGCTTTGTGTTTACCTGGTAATTTTGTCCAGTTACAAGCCCTGCATTTTGCAGTTCAATGTCACAGCAGTTTTTAGTTTTCATTCAGTTTACCATTCTTTGTTCCAATTTTAATTTATTGTTGCTATCTTCTGTGCTCTCTCCTAATTTTTTTCTCTCTTGATGTCAAATTATTTGCACTTTCCTATTTCCTACAAGTTACAGTTAATATTTAGAATGAGATTTTCCTATCTGACAAAAACACATACAAGTGAGGGGATTGGAGGGACGCTCTGAAGAATTATGCAACGCCATGAGATTTATGAAGAAGCACCACACTGGAGTTTCACTTGAATTGATTGTATAGAGTTGTGACGTGGTGTTTTGCCAACTGCCTTTGTTTTCTAAGATTGAAGTTGATGCCCTGAGAATCATGAAAGATGCTGAAATTGTAAGCTATTTTTAAAGAGAAAAGGATTCTACTATGAACACAGATTCACTGACTTAAATGCCCTTGTATATTAGTTTAAATAAGACTGTATTTATTGTCAGGAGTTAATCCTTCTAACCTTGGTTTATAATTGAAATTAATCTGTTAATTCATTGAGTCAGTTATTCATTCTTTGATTCCCGGAGTACTTTTGATAATCTTATTTAGGGCCAGGCTTCCTGGCATACTTCCTAGCATAAATAAAGATATCTTACTTTTCACATTTTTCATTATCTTCCACAGCATTACTTTCGAACATGTCCTTAAAGCCACAAGTTTCATAAGAACTCATATTCTATTGTAGAAGCATTCTCCATCAAAAGCAATGCACAAATAAATGAGAACTATCGTACCCATTACACTTATCGTAAGTACATTTTATCAATATTCTTTTAAGCAGAAAAGCTAAAAAAAAAATGAAGCACAAAGATGAACATAATATATTGAACATTAATGAATTCTTTAAGACTCTTTACTATTCTGTTAATTCTCAAACAGAGGTATACTTTTGTTTTCAAATGTGTCACAATCTATAAAATCCTTCAAATTAGTAATAAATATCAAATTGGTTTCTGGAGAAATTACTGCAGTTCATTCTTCATGTAATTAATCTTACAAATTTTACCATCTTCTTCAGGAAAACCCAGACAAATTTCCTTTAATGGATGAGTAATGGTATGTGGGGATGACCTTGGGAGATGGTGGAAGCCTCCCTACATTGACCCATAAAAAGATTTGGTTTTTGTTTTGTTTTTTTGAGACTTGCAAAATTGATGGTAGCCTTCCTAGGTAGACTAGACAGAAAATGTAAACAAATGAGCTAATTCTATTTTATTGTAAGGCTACACTTACAGAATCTTGCAATCTGAAAGGACAAATCTCCTGCCATCTCTTTTCACAGCCTAATAAGTTTGGGGGTCGGAGTATCTATGTCAGATTCTAGAATGGTGGGCCTGTAAAGTAGGAATCATAATACTTTCACATCTATATGAAAAGCTTTTGAACTCCCTATCTGGGGTTCCATTTTATATGCACAGATGGAACACAGACATCTACAGCTAGCCACACTGATACTAACATGATGAGACTTGCATTATGATTGTACAACACAAGCTTTATCTTTTTTCTACTTGCATTTTGAGATAACTGGCAAGTCCATAAAGGACAGGAGTTGCATCAAGATGGTGCAAGATATTTTCATCACTTGCCCTTTCTGTAATGAATGTGTAGAGAATTGAGAAGCAAAATATAGGAAACAATATAAAATTCTTATTTCTGTCCAGGAAAACTCCCCTGCAAATTATATCTCTGTCCAGTTCTTTTGACGGTGACTCACATTTAAAAAGAATAAACAGACGTATGTATACAAAGCAATCAAGTATCCAGTTCATCCCTTTTGAAATAAGATATGGAAATGCTGTCATTTAAATTAAAATGATGTTTTCAAATTAGTTGGCAAATTTTTATATATTGAATCCAGCTTTCTCCAAATCTTTAACTTCTGTTGGTATGATAGTTTAAGAATGTAACTTTTCTTGTTTTCAAAAAGTAAGAGTACCTTGGTAAGAATTGTTCAGCTAAAGAATAAACTGACAGCCCACACATGGAGCGACACTTTAGAGAACAGATCTGCCTAAACAGTTCAGGCGCAATATGCACATTATAATTTTAGATCAAAGTTTTTAAATGTTCTGCAAATTTGTTCTTCAAAACTTTTTAAAGTAAAATGATCATTTATAAGATATGTGTTTTATTTTTTTTGGTGAAAACCAGTTTTAATCAGTGAATAAAATACTCTCAAAAAGAAGTAGAACTACATAATGTGCTGCCTATTTCATTTCCTATCCCCAGAAAATGTGCATTGGTATAAACACCAGACAACCACAGTCCAAAAAGTAAAGATTGATGGGTGGACTATGCTTTTGTTCCCTAGCAGGAGGGAACTGCTATATATGGACAATAACCATGGAGCTCCTGAATCTAATACTTCAAGTATAACCAGGTTTGGAATGAAAAAGATAAGTATTGCCCTCCTGGACTGGATTCTTGGCCCATCTAGTCCAACAGTATATTTTCACAGTGGTCAATCAGCTTCATAAAAAGCCCACTAATTTCCCAACAGATGTCTTTTAGAGGCAGCCCAGTGCCATTAAGGCTAAGAGCCATTAATTCTCCATGAATTGGGCTGCCCCTTTTCCTAGGCCAGCTGAACTGCTCACCAGCATCACAACTTGTAACAGTGAATTTGAAAGTTTAATTACACCCTGTTGAAAAACAAACAAACAAACCAGCTCTTTAGTCCCGATTCTTCCTGGATTCAATGTTATCAGACAATTACTGATTCTATATTTTGAGAAGGGGAAAAAATGTTTACTTAATCCATAATAGGTACAATTTTATTCACTTCAATCAAATCCCTTCTCATTTGTCTTCTTTCTTAGACTAAAAATGGAATGGAATGGAGTGGAATGGAGTAGAACAGAACAATACTGGCCAAGTATGATTGGCCACAAAGGAATATGTCTCTGATGCATTAGCTCTCAGTGTATATACAAACAACAAAGTGATAAATCATAGGATACCAATAGGAGAAAGTAGTAGGAAATATGAGAACGATGCTCAACTATTTAAACTTATAAAATATCACAAGCTTTTCTGATAGAGTAGCTGTTCCAGTCCCCTGACCCATTTAGCTGATCTCTTCTAAACCTTCTCTAGCTTTACTATATTCCCTTCAAAGCATGGTACCAAGAAACTGTGCACAATATTTTAGATGTGTTTGCACCATTGATTTATATAAGAACATTATGACATTGGCATCCAGGTTTTGAGTTCCATTTGTTATTATTCCCTAACCTGCTGTGGCCATTTTACAATGGATGCCCACTGAGTTGACACTTTCATTGAGTTGCTTGCAATTACTCCAATATCTTTTTCTGCTTTAAATATGATATGAACTGTAAAAATATGAAAATGGTATTTGTACAATTTATTCCAAGACAATCAAATGAGACCTTGAACCACTTTGGAGATTCTCCTGTCTGAGCACAATACACAAAATAAAATATAGTGGTGATATATATAAATTAAGTACATTCATGTGCAAAATCAAGAAGTTACTATGCAAATGTAACATTCCACTAATAGTTAAACTTGAAAGTGCATTCCATTATAAATTGGAAAACACAAGACTTTTTGTTCCAAATTGAAATACTGTGGACTACAGTAAATATTTGGGATCTATCATACTAAAGTTATAATAACTGATGTATTGCCAGCAATATAGGGATATTGCAATGCATTAAAATGAATGTACTTTTAACCAAACATTTTTTAATGCTTTCTGAGTTTAGTTGTTGCCTGGAGACATTTTATTTACCATAGCACAGAAACAAATTAAAGCCAAAACATTTTACAAAAACCAAAAGATCTAATAGTTCAAGAAATAAAAAAAATAGGGGTCATCTACAACATACAGGATAACAACTATAACAGCCACTATGTTGAACAGACAGGCAGAAGACTAGTAAAGGGCATCCATGAACACCAAGAAGCAGTCAGAAGACACCAGTCATAATTAACTGAAATCTATCTAAAACCAGTATTAAAGGGAACATGATCGACAAATCCAAGCCAGCCATTTTTTAAAAAAACAGATGCAAAGGTTACAGTTAATAAAAATATCCTTGAAAGCACATGAAAGGAAGGTATCACCTCTACTCTACCCGAGAGCCAACTTCCTAGGCAGTGTTATACTGTATCTACCCCCTTAAAATTCAGTCTGGTACTCAGAATGAAACTTCCTTCTTTACTGCAAGTCCTACAACCCTCATATGACTTTTGGCTTCCAACATTATGAAGGTTCTTTGTCAGTTTGTTAGATTACTATAGAGATATATCACTGGGTAGACTTCAGAGAATGCAACTTAGGCACAAGAATTGACATCATTTTCTTTTCTATTGTAGTTCTTTTCCTTTGTGTTGGCTTGGTCTCAAAAGATAGTCTCAGAACTTAAGAAATGGCTCTTTTGATTTTCTAATCTACTTTAGAATTGGAGGTAAGCAGTAGCTGGTAGGTTTGCACATTGCCTGAAGGCATAACATAGTTTATTTGGTTTGAACGTAATGCTATGTAAGCCCAGCCAATGAGCCCAAATGATTCTAGTATTTCATCACAAGCTGTGTTCTTGACTTGCTAGACGTAAATTGTAATTGTTATACTTTTTTATCCCGTTTTATTTTCTACGCTGCTTAGGGATTATTAGAAGACTAAGAAGTTTAGAAAGTCTTTAAAAAATAAATAAACAAAGCTATCTTTCTTGGATTTTAATTGCTCATGTTCAGCTGCCACATACCTTGAGGTATACACATGCCTTCTGAGGTATACATTGAAATAATACAAAATTAAATAATAGCTACAGAGAAAATAGCAGTGGTAGAAATAAGCACTTCAAAGTTCAAAGCACTGTATTTGGAGCAATGCCAAAGAAGTATTTTTGTTAGGCAAAAAACCCTTCTCTCTTGAATACCAAACATTTCTCCCGTAACAATTATTTCTTAATATTTTCAAAGATTCTTCTCAGGGTAAGCATAGGAATTGTCAGCACGGAAGAAAAGGAGGGGCTGGAAAGAAGAGAGCCCCCATGCAGAAGTTGCTAAATAGAGTAGGCTAGGGAAATGGCTGATGGATTGAATTAACACAGCTAAAATAACAACAACAGTGCAAGCTGTGTAATGTAGTTATCTATTTTAGAAGGTAGAACAAGAAGGTTAGGTGGGAATAGACTGAGGCAAAAAAAGAAAAAATGATTTCAAAATAGGGCACCAAGGTGTTTTATATAAAGTGTAATTTTAGATGGAACTAAGAAGGAATGGTATGGTCTTCCTTCAGCCCTTAACTCTAAAACTGCTGGATGGGACAGGAGAATAAAAACAACCCAAAAGACACCTGTGACTTATTAAAGGAGACTTTGCATCATTGCAGTTAAGGAGCCTGGTCGCTCAGCGGTTTATGACACTGAACATCTCAATTGGAAAGTTGACAGCCTGAGTTTGAGACCTGACGGTCCCAGCACAGAATGAATGTCAAGAGTGAAACACTGTCAGTTATGTGCCTCTTTGTTTCAATGTGTCATTAGAGTTAAGGGAGGAGGGAGGTGTTGATTATGAATGGGTTAGTTGGAGAAACAAAACTTCTACAGGTCCACTGAAACTTATGAGACTCTGAAAACTTTTCAAGGATGTATCAACAGGTTTGAAGAAGAAGGCACATGGTTCTCATAACAAAGTAACCTTGTTTATATGGTCTGCATGGAAGCCTAGGGGGTTGGGCTGGGAACTTTATTGTTTAATATTGTAAACTGTTGCCTGAGAAATTCAGAGTTAATTTTACCTCATCATTATCATACTATGTATTCAATAAACAGTAATGTTTTCAGAAAAGACATAATCCTGGACTTCTCCTCGCCTGGTGCACCAGTTGCGGCCCTATTTGGACAGGGAGTCATTGCTCACAGTCACTCATGCCCTTATCACCTCGAGGTTCGATTACTGCAACGCTCTCTACATGGGGCTACCTTTGAAAAGTGTTCGGAAACTTCAGATCGTGCAGAACGCAGCCGCGAGAGCCATCGTGGGGCTTCCTAGATTCGCCCACGTTTCTACAACACTCCGTGGCTTGCATTGGCTGCCGATCAGTTTCCGGTCACAATTCAAAGTGTTGGTCATGACCTTTAAAGCCCTATATGGCATTGGACCAGAATACCTCCGGAACCGCCTACTACCGCACGAATCCCAGCGGCCGATAAGGTCCCACAGAGTTGGCCTTCTCCGGGTCCCGTCGACTAAACAATGTCGTCTGGCGGGCCCCAGGGGAAGAGCCTTCTCTGTGGCGGCCCCGGCCCTCTGGAATCAACTCCCCCCAGAGATTAGAACTGCTCCCACCCTCCTCGTCTTCCGTAAACTACTTAAGACCCACCTATACCGCCAGGCATGGGGGATTTGAGACACCTTTCCCCCAGGCTTATTATAATTTATGTTTGGTATGTATGTGCTGTTTGGTTTTTAAATTGATAGGGTTTTTAGTTTTTTCTTAATATTAGATTTGTGCTTGTACAATATTGTTTTATCGCTTGTTGTGAGCCGCCCCGAGTCTTCGGAGAGGGGCGGCATACAAATCTAATAAATTATTATTATTATTATTATTATTATATTCATGCTGGATGATGACATTGAGCTCCTATTACTTGCCTCAGCTCCTACCTACCTAGCAGTACAAGAGCATGCAAATGTGAGTAGATAAATAGGTACCATTTCAGTGGGAAGGTAACAGCATTCCATGTGCCTTGGTATATACAGTAGTTATGTTGGCCACATAACAAGGGAAATTATCTCTGACAATGTTGGCTCCCTCAGCTAAGAAATGGAGATGACTACTGTCCCCTAGGGTCAGAACTGACTGGGCAGGGGAAAACTTTACTGCTACCAACCACAATTTTCAATGCTTAAAATATCAATGGTGTAATAAATATTATACATAATAAATACATATTATAAATTTTGCAACACTTTTACCTATATGTCAGATATTGAAAGAGAGGCACCTGAGAATGGTTAGAGGTGCTGATGCACAAGGTAAACATACACAAATTCATACTGACAAAATGTTAGTATTTTTTAAAAAAAGAAAAAAGAGGGCAAATGGGAGATGCAGATCATTATTTTTTTTTTAAATTGTTTTGAATGTCACGTTCTTAGAGAGCAAAACATTTGTTTGCAGCCACAAACGTGAGTGACAAGCTTGGCTGATAAAACGAACAAAAATCCCTGCTAAACTCTGAACAGATACTCATTAAGCATTGCAAGTGGCTCACAGGCAGTTCTTCCTGTGGGAGGGCACAGCAGATGATCAAAGACAAAAAATGAAAAACGATGAGTGAAAAATAAAACTGGCTAATATGACAGCGAAGGCTGAATGGATCGGAGAGATCAAGAATGCTTCTTAAGACTCAGGAAGTGTATTGATGTCAATATTCGGGGCTTTCTGCTCAGTGGAAACGAATGCTGCTTTTATCCGAGTTGCTCTGAGCAATGACTCTATCTGCAAAATGATGGCTATCGTGCTCTTGTATGTTTGCTTTTTTGCTCAACTTGTGTTTTGGCTGGAAAAGGATGAAGAATTAAATAAACATCAAAAACCAACATAGCTGGGGAACAAATATTACTAGGTTAGTCAGGCTGAGAAAATCTAGCGTAATGCAATGGATGCGATAAGAAAAAAGGTTAAAGCATCAACCGCCGTCAAGCATCGAGATAAATTCAACAATTTGGGGGGAGATTAGAACAGAGTACACAAAATAAAAATAGCTTATTCTTTCTGGTTTTTTTGTTCATCACCATTCATATGGAAGAGTGAAGAAAAGAAAGTGAGAGTGTGTAGTGATGAAGGTGCTGGAGTAGAGTCAGGGTTGGTCAGGCCCTCAGTCCAATCGAACTTTCAGAGTTGCTATTATGGGGCTAAAATAAACCAAGATAATAAAATAAGATCTCAGTATGAGCTGCTCTTAGAAGAAAGAGCAAATGAAAACCTTAACAAATAAACATAACAAAACGGCAAAAACAATTAAAATAATTATTTATTCCCCCCCCCCCCCAGTATTAGATAAAAGTGATGCTATCAGCTCTGGTCAGCCAAGCAGCTTTCCCACTGAGATCAAATGATGACAATGGGACACAATGCTAACCATTTTGATTTGGAAAAGGTGAAAAGTTTTTTCCAGGCTGCTTAGTCTAACAAAGGTGAATGAATTAATATGAGGAGGGGGAGCGGCACAGAGAAATACCTCAAAAGAGTAGTTGTTTAGGAAGACAATGCTCTCCTAATTATAGTGTATTAATTTTTGCTCTCTAATCTGAAGGAATCCCAATGAACCCTGTCTCTCTCCTTTAGACTAAATTCTACACATTAATGGACACAGACCATTTCCATCCCATTACCATTATTAAAAGAGTATTTGTTCTCTCTCTTGTATAACTTTTAGCTAGTTCACATTTTCTTCCACTGCTGTAACTGGGCCAGGATATTGCCAGCTTAATAATTAGGTGGCACCATGGCAGGATAAAAAACCCCATGGATGGTTGCTATTTATACTGAGAAATTAGTATAAATAGGTGTGGCAGTGCAAATCTCCGGGGGGAGCTGATTTCAAAGGGCCGGGGCCCCTGCAGAGAAGGCTCTTCCTCTAGGCCTCGCCAAGTGGAGATATTTCTGAATTTGATTCTTTTAGCTGTTTTCCCATAAATCTAGCTATAAAACTTGGCACATAACTAAAAATACAAAAATAAATGACCACATAATCATATCATATGAGCCAGTCAACCTTCAACTTTTATATGCCTATTCTCAGTGAAGGGCTACCAAAATTTTTACTGCCACACTGTGGGCGTGGCTTATGCAGGACACTCTGCATTTTCTTTCAACATCTTTCAGTGCAAATTGGGTGTTCTGGGGTGGAGCTCCATTTTCGCTACCCCACTGCATTCCACCCTGTCCGGCAGTAGCCCACCCCTGCTTATTCTTTTGAATACATTCTTTGGGGAATCCAATGCATTACTTAATCTGAGATCTATAGATAATATTTTACATTTTTAAGGGCAAATATCCATTGGTGTGGCACTATTGAAGATTTAGAGCACATTTAAAACAATCGAGAAATATCCTCTTTAACCATAGTCTTGAGCTTTGGATAGAGATATGTTATGTTTTTAAATTCTGAATTCCATTAAGGTAGAAAGCATCTCAGGGGCCTTTCAAATGGCCAAAGAAACTGGCCTATATTGATCCACTAGAACAGGGATGTCACACTCCCAGCCCACGGGCTGGATGCTTCACACGCTAACCACATTCACGCCCAGTTTAGTGAAGGGGATACATCATGTGACATCATTTTGAGGATGTGAGTTTGATAGCCCTGCACTAGAATATGCTCAAAGTGGAGAATCCACCAGTACTGCCAACTGGGAAAGCCAAATTTAATTTTACGTCAGGAAATATCCTTGAAATCACTACATAACAACTTGCTCCAACTCTTGACCCTGGCTTTCACTCAAATTTTCCAATAGAAAGTCCTAACAGTGATTTTCAAAGTAGAATTTTTCCAGAATTAAATATTTACTAGCCTGTTTGTCAAACGTGAATATACATTCCAATATAAATAAACTAACTAAATATATTTCAAAGAAATATATAAGTATATCTTGAGGCACTTTCCTTCTTGTACTAACAAAAAAAATATTAGAGTTGACAGTTTTTTTCAGCCGAAATATGCACAATCAAACAAAAGACGTAGATGAAGCAAAAATTGGGACAGAATAAACAAATCTAACTATATCAATGCAAATTAGCAATCCAACCCTACATATGTATAGTCAAAAATACCTTTGAGTTAAATGGGGTGTATTCCCAGATTAAGTGACCAAAGGATTATAGCTAGATAAACCATAATTTTAATAAACTATTTTCTTTACTTTCTAAGTAGAACCAAAATAACATTTACTTTTACTTTGCCACTTCATGCCTCAGAAGTAGTATGCCAAAACAGAGCACAGAAAACTTGGGAAAGAATGTTATATTAGACCACTTCCATTGGGGAATATAAAGCTTTATAGCATCATATAGATTGGTTGGAAAATGAAAGATGAATACACTGGAGCACATCTGTTGAAAGTTTGGTTGTGGGCTTCCATCACTTGGACAAGTATGAAACCTACCCACCGCACATGTGTTTTATGGTAACAAATGGTTACATTTAACAAAAGTGACTGAATATGGAATTATTCAAAAGCTGTGGGTGATCTCAGACATTCAAACAGAGGGCATAGTGTAACCTTCTGATACCTCACTATGGGTTATCAGATCTTCAGGGTTGAACTACAAGAAGCACATTTCTCCAGGACAGGATCAGATCACTTGGGTTGCAGGCTAGACTTTGCTCATTTGAATGCTTCCTATGTCCTGTTTTGGTGGTGGTGGTGGCAAGAAAAAGGTTCTGAAGTAGACTTTTCTCTTTTACATGTATTGATTTAAGAATTAACTATACAGGAGTCGCTGCATATAATTCCTCAGTTCGCTCTGATAATATGCAGCAATCTGATTCTGATATATGTACAAAATTTAGCTGGTCTTCTATTTCGGGAACAGCAATCTTTATAGTGACCTGTTTAAATTATATGTCTTTCCATCAATATACTAAGTGCAAGAAGTCTGCTGAATTTAATAATACGGGATTTGTTTTCTGGAATGGCGCATGGAATACACATTTATTTAAGAAACTGCATTATGAATCCATTCAAAATGCAAAGCTTTTCAGCCTCTTTTTAAATCAAAGAATGGAGTTAAATACCTATTATGAATTCTGGGCAATTCCATTGTCTCCCTACCACAAATAGAGGGGTTCCTCTCTATACAGAAGGAGTTTTTAATCTAAGTAGCAGAATGGTAGATGTGATAATCTTCACTAATTTTCCATCCACTCAAAGCATGCTCTGGAGAATTGGAGTATTTTTAGAACATAGGGGTGACACAATGGGTCTAAGCTGAAGATGAAGCTGAAGAGATGAGATGAGAACCAGCAATTTCCAGGATAGGAATGGATGATACGTAACCATAATCACAATTGAGTTAAGACCACCAAGCATTATGTCAGGCATTCATTCATTCAGGCAAGTAAAAGGAAGAAGCTTTTGAGCTTAAACCCTCAGAAGTTAAAGTTCATGATATCTTTCCATATTTCCCAGCATTATGCAAATAATATAATTCTTGGCTGCAGTGCATTTGTTCTGTCCAACCCATCTAAGTGAATCTTCTATCCAGTCAAGCCAAGACATGAAACGTGTTGGGAGATTTGTGATTTGCTGCTGAGCTCAGCTATGAACCTTGAGGGTTGCAAGGACACATGGATGAATGTTAGCTTCTTCTTCCATATTTTTTTCCAATGGAAGTCCCGCAGATGTATTAATTCACTTCTAGAAACTTTTTTCTACCACTTACTACAATGGCTACTAAAATACAATGGCCACAAAAAATACTGCCACCCTACAGCAGCACCAAAGACAAATTCAGAATGGGATACCATCACCACTGTTATGATCTTTGTAAGATATAGAAAGCTTAAAGCCCTTCTGAAAGAAGGACGCTTGCACGTGAGTCGTTGAAACAGATGCAACATCGTTTTTAGATCTTGAAGACTGCTAAAACATTTTTATTAACAAGCAGATTGACAAAGTGCGGCATGCCCCATACTTCATCATGACAAGCATATTAACTGCAAACTAGCTTCGTAACAACCAAGTACTGCAAAATGGCTTAAAATAAAAGAAATAATATAACCCGTAAAGATGAGAGGCAGATATAAAAGTAATTTTAGCCAATCTTTTATATTAGCAGCATGCCTGAATTTTCAGAACTTTCATTCGATTTAAGTCAGTATACAGAGTTTACTACTTACTACCAGACTCTGTAGTATCATCACCTAACTCCCAAAACTTTACCCTTAGACTATCCACTGTTGACCTCTTCCAATTCCTAAGAGGTCAGTAAAGGGCGTGCCTAAGTGCACCAGCGTGCCTTCTGTCTCCTGTCCTAATGTTTCTCTCTTACTAGTATCATGTATATAAACATTGTTATATCTTTGTATACCACCAATAGGTACTTGACAAAACAAATAAATAAAATAAATACATACCTCAACACATCTGAGGATAACCTCCTGAGCTATTAAATATGCTTAATTTGGAGAACAGTGCTATTGAAGGGGGAAAATACATTCCATCCCACAATTTAACATATAATGCTGTTCTTTAATGAAGTGTTCTAAACAAAACAAGAAGAAAATGAGCTATAAATCAAGATGGGCTGGGTTCAGTTATTCTGTGGACGCTTCCTTCCTTCCTGCTATATGCCAGATGTTTGGGGACTAGCACCAAGAACTCCCAGAGAATGAGAGCAACCCCAGCATGAAAAAAAAGCAGTTAAAGACTGCTTTATGTCTCAAATGAAATTTCTCATGAACAAATACTGCATAATCTGAAAGTTCTTCTTAGTCCTTACTCTCCCCCATGCACAGAGCAAATTTTAACGAATGGATTGTGATTTTGCCAGAACTCAGTTAACAGGATTCATTTTTTCTTATAGGTAGTTTAACTTCTCAGACTGTACTGTACTACAGTATATGTCAATGGGCATTATTTTTCTCTTTATATTAAATAGTGTCAAATTGTGATTGTATGCCTTCCAGTCATTTCAGAAGTATTTGATCCCCAAAGAATTTGCATATAGACAGCCTATAAGCAATTTTAAAAGCACTTAATGATTATATTTATTAGCTAGTGCTCTTGTTTATGTTAAAAGAAAAGCAAGTCTAAATATTAAGCAGTAATTGCCTGTAATGGAGTCACCAACACAATATAGAATCACTGGCTTTTCTGTGGCTCACAATTTCTACCTTGTTTGACCTTATCTTCCTGTAACACTTATTGGAATTGTCTTTCACAAACTTGTAGAAGTGAACTACAACTCATAAATGTACCAGACACTCTGGGTCTGTATTTCGTGAAAAGCATCAACACTTTAGAAAACCTGGTTTAATGATGGCATTAAGCTAAACTAAAAACTCCTGTGGCTACTCACATAAGTAAGCCAGCAATCTTATTACTTTGATCTCTGCTCATATTCCACCCTTCTCCTGAAAATTCATTGGTGGGGATAACAAAGACGGGTATGTGATAGCTCTCTCCTAAGTACACCATGCATTACTAGATCAATAGTGAAGGAACCCTGAGATATAGGAATTCCTAGAAAATTACATTTCCAAGATTTACTGTTGGGGCTGCTATCTCTGTAAAATTACTGTGTATTTATCAAAGAAGCCTCACCTGAATTGAAGAAAAAAAAGTGGGTAATGAGGTTTAGAACATCTACAAAAAGTCAGAGAGCACTGAAGTTGTTAAAGGAACATCTGTTTCACCTTCCTTGGCTTTGTTAACACCTCAGTGGAGTCTTATAAATGGATATTGGATTAAGAAAATACTAACTTTGTGGAGAAATAGCTCAGTTTTAAAAAAATAACACTTTCATACCTTTTTTCTACTCTTCTGCTACATAGACACTAAGACTAAAAATAATTTGCAGTAAAAGGAGAGAAGTCTCCGAGCTTCTGAACAATTTAACACAATAATAATTTCATCAGGAGAGATAACCCTCTCACAGTTTACAGAAATCTCTCTCTGTGAGTGGTTTTATATTCTACACTTTCTTGTATGTATAGACAATCCAATTTCCTCCCATCTTGAAAATTCTTCATGAAATACTGGATAAAGTTCCATGCATTTCCTCCTAAATGCTGTGAACAAACTATTCCTTAGTTTAATATTCTCAAATAATTTAATTCTATTGCAAGCACTTTTTGATACTTCTCAAAGAAATAAATTTTGGATACATGCTGAATTGCCCATGATAGAATATATTCCGCCCAGTTCAACGGTTGAATGGTAGTGAAGATTTTTTTTAAAGAGGATGCTTTCTTTGTGATGCTGAGCTGGGGATCTGATGCTATTACTTAAAATATTTCAAAGAAATTATTCATACTTGTTCGTTTTACTATTATATTCTGAAAATGATTAATTATCATCTCTTCTGGTTACTTACAGTATGGCAGGAAAGATTTACTGGATAAGTAATAGGGGGTGAGATGATGGCAACAAAGTCTTGACTTATGGCTTTCAAAAGATGAATAATGTGAACTATTACCAATATTCAGAAGGCTGAAAATGACAGACCTTATGAAATAAAATACCTTTCCATTTAGATGTGCTATTTTAAACAAATGATTTCTTTTAAAAACTCCATCATGATAAACTGGTGTTAAGTCATTCACAGGACTCTGTTGCAGTACAAACGGAAGAGTCTGCTTAAAAAGTAGCTGACACTAATACATATGCACACACAACCACAAATTCATTTCTTTCTACAGTACAAAAATGTGAAAATCAAACCTTATGTGCAATTAATAAAATATAACTTTTACATATGCAAATATTAAGTGGCAATCAGATAAGGTTTATAAACTATTAGTTCTGTATAACATGATCTAGATCTATACAATTTTATTGGGACCTGTGAGATCCTATGAGAATCAAATGTTAATTTAGGTGCTATAAGAAGATGCTACAAGTTGGCTGTGAAATAGGTCTATAAACAAATACAATTTGCTTCGCAGAAAACATGTAGAAGAATACAAACGTTTCAATATATTATTCTATCAATAAACTCTTATAAACCAAACATATCTATCTCTGAAGCCTATACTATTGAGAGATAATGTTCTAATTAGCTGTATAAACAATTAAAAATATAAAAAAGCAGTTGTAAAACTATAAAAGTATACATATATACATTATAAAAATGATTGGGAGAAGAAGAATGTATTGGTGGAACAATTAATAGGCTTTATTTAGCATAGATGCTGGTGATATCAGCCTGACTTTTGATTGTATTTCCATTTTGACGCTTGTAAGCCAGTCTCCAATGTGTCCAAGATTATATAATTATTTTGCAGTGTTTCAATCTGTTTAATTGCACTAGACAAACAAGTATCATATCCACGAAGATCTCCTCAAATATTACATTGTAACAATTGGGAAAAGAGTAATTACTAAATGTCTTTTGGATGAAAATTCACAGTTAGAGATTTTAAATGAAAAAGTTTAGACTGCCCAATTACCTTTTTTCTTCCTCATATAGGTAGAAATTGAATATTCAACATTCACTTCAGTTAAAACCAAATGTAGAAAGAGGCTGAATGTTATGCTGACTCTAAGACTTTCTTACAAATCTTATGTCACACACTGATATGCAACTCATACATCCTGTTCAAATTGTAACTGATTCATTGTAAGGGAAAATATAAAGGAAAACAAAGAAAACAATTACAAAGAAAGCTTTGTTAAAGAAAG
Organism: Erythrolamprus reginae; assembly: GCF_031021105.1. Classification (NCBI taxonomy): domain Eukaryota; kingdom Metazoa; phylum Chordata; class Lepidosauria; order Squamata; family Dipsadidae; genus Erythrolamprus; species Erythrolamprus reginae. Next base: position 238,230,439 of record NC_091950.1, read on the forward strand.
AAAGAAAAACAGCCATAAGCATTTCAGAATTTTTACATGTTTTTCATGGTCTTCAGAGCTTTAAGACGCTCTGTTTCTAGTCCCTTTGATTATCAGCTTCAGTGTACCATGAAACCTGGTTACAAGCCTGATATACAACTATATATATATTGTATATTGGCAGACAGGCATTTGATGTTAGACTAATCTTTTAAAGACCTTCCTATTCCCAGAAAGCATTCAATGAGAGTGTCAGTTGAGATGTTTTAGGGCTGGGATATATAGCTTTGCCAATTCTGTACTTCCTTAAAGCACTGAGTGCAACATACAATTCACTCATAAATTATAATACAAAAAAGGTTTTAATTAATACAGAAACCATCTACATTCCAAACCAAACAAAGAAATAAAACGAGAAGTCAATGAAGAAACAGATACAGCACTATTATATTTTTCCAGAACTTTCAAGAGGAGTTTTCTAGTTGTTGTTGTTTTAAAATAAGATGAAGCTTTCCTGTTTTCCATGTGGAAACTATAAACACACACACACACACATATGAGATTAAAAATTGTCATTTATTGTCATTTATGGGGGAAATAGACACTTGAGGGGAAAAAAACAATTTAATAGAATGGTCAAGTGTCTATACCAGATCATAATGTTGATTGTGATTATTAATGATGTTGACTGATAACCTTGATTCAAGATCATGAATCAAAATTCTCTTGCAAGATTAGACACACCCCTGTCTATGAAAATTCTCAGTTATCCAGGTCATAGTTATAGCAAAAGTGGGTGGGTTTTTTAAAGGCAATGGCACTGACTTTTTGAGGAAAAACAAGACATTTCACTTTCTATCCTGGAAGCTTCATCACTTGTATTGGATGCTGTGGGAGATGGGAGGACAGTTATTGACAGTTGAGATTAGTTTGGGCTTGGGGGATGATAGATTTTGAAGGGGAGGGGGGGAAGTGGGGGATGGAAATGGAATGATTGTGTTTTCTTTGCAGTCAACTAGTCTTAACACTCTCAGAGAGCCATTGTGGTTATTTAGGGTTTTATCTATCACTTCAAGCTCTCCTGAACCAGAGGCGTGGAATCTTTTTAGAACAGCCAACAGGATTGCATTGTAATTTGGGGATAGATAGTGTCTGTTAGAATATTCATGACTGGGAGAACCGATGATAACAATGAAAGCCAATGAATAAGCATGGCAACCAAAACAAGCCAATGGGAGCTAACCACTTCTGAGTCTATGCAGGGAATCGAAATTGAAACTTAAGCTTAAGGCTGGGCGTGGCTCATTCTACTCTATACTCCCATCCCATTCTGTACTCTCTGTGCTTGTCTGCTCTGCTGAAATGAAACTAACTCTCCTGCTTGTGTTTACTTGTAACTAAAATTGAAGAAGAACTCTGCTAATGGTATTGTAAATTCATGTGTTGTTATGTTTATAAAGAGGTTAATGAATCCAGCTGAATCATTTATCTGTTTGTACTTCTGGTTTGATTTTTGCAACAAACTCTAATAGAGTCTTATCCCTCTCCCTCTGTTGAGAGAGGGCTACTCAATGTTCACATAAATGGTCTTTTTTAAATGCCTCTTTCAAACCATTTGTCCTCTCTATCCAAAATGGGAATGCTGCTGTCTTCAAAAGAGTGACCTTTGTCTTTCAAATGCATATGGACTGCTGAATCTTGTCCTGATGGGTTAGATCTCCTACGTTGTGCTATGCACATGTGCAGCGGTTGCTTTGCTTCACCAATGTACAGCTCTGCACATGTCTCACTGCATTGTATTGCATGTATCACATTGCTCAGTTTGTGTTTGGGTGTTTTATTCTTGGGGTGGGCAAGTTTCTACCTTAATGTGTTCTTGCACTTAAAATTTACAAGTGTGTGATGTTGATTAAGCACTTGTTGAGTTGAGCTTTTCAGAGATTCCAGCAACATATGGATTGTCAATGTTACTTCCTTTGTTACACTCTTCCTTGTCTGTAGTAGAGAAGCTCATGCTGGATTTTTTTTTGGATTTGATGAAGGCCTGGTTAGGATAGCCACAGGTTTTAAAGGATTCCTTGATGTGTTTTAGTTCTTTTTCCTCTTTACTGGTAGACAAGCTTTCAATCTGCTAGTGTAGAGTTGTGATCACTTCCAATGTGTGTTCCAGTGGGTGATAAGAATTAAAATGCAAATGCGAATCAGCGTGTGTTGATTTTCTGTAAACTTCAACTCTAAGGCTTCTGTCTTACTTAATGTGCACGCCATAATCCAGGAAAGCCAGACAGTTTTCCTTAATGGCTTTCCATTCTTTTCTTATCGTAGGAAAGAATGAGTGTATGAGTATAGAGACTGGGGATGTTTACTGCAGAAAATGAGATGATGGAGACTGACCTATCACTACAGATTACTTTGCAAACAAGCAGAGAAAGGATTATATAGAAATGCAAACTACAAGGTTGCTCTATTATTTGAGACGTCTAGTAGGATGTTTTTCTTCCTCCATCAAGAGAGGCAGAAGTTCTCATCTTTCCATTTCAGAGTAACTGCAAATCCAGTTTTTAGCAGGCCAGATAATGTGATTAAGAAGACACAAATTCAGTATATTATGTACAGTATATCCTATGTATATCAATTTGATATTGATTAAACAACTAATATCTTCATAAGTAAATGCATGGTTTTTTTATCATAGCAACAATATCAAAATGGTTTGTCATTAATATTGTTTTGACAGTCCAGTCTAACTTTTAGCTCTGTTTCTTTCTAGTGATCTCTCACTCAAGTCAGGGTAGGTTCCACTTACCTTCCCTACTGGTTTGTATTGTGACATCACATTGCGCAAATGACTCTCTGCACATGTGCAGAGGGTTCTTTGCCTGCTGCGGCAACCAGAGAACTGTTTTGGGGGCATGGACAGGTGGCAATCACTGCCGATTCAGCGAGTGGGTGCAAATTTCCACCACTGGTATGGGCGAACTGGTCCGTAGTGGCAGTAACCCACCACTGATTCAAGTATTACCCAAGTTTGATTGTATTTTTACTTTATAGATCAGATTGGTTAGGTGTTGTTATTTGGCTGCCAGCTCAGAAGGTCACATGTAGTAATCACATGATCCCAGGACACACTGCAACTGTCGTAATTGGTCCGTGGGGATGTTAAGATGATTGTGTGAGGCCCAGTTGCAAGTCATTTTTTCAATGCAGTTGTAATTAAGAATGGTCACTAAAGAATAGTTATAAGTCAAGGACTACCTGCATAGCACACTTCAGAAAGCAACAGAAAACAAATTTTAAAAATGGTCACTAATACACATTAGTGTAATTATCTCCAATCCTCAGTTTTACCTGCTTATTACTCTTTATAATAAATCAAGCATGAAATTTATAGTGTATACTTGAATCAATAATCAATGCAAGCAACAAATGGATTTTAAATTATTCATTTATAAGCTATTATTACAAATCTCTACCGTTCCTATTTTTCGCATATATAAAAAATTCAACTAGTATAACCAGCAAATTTATGTATTCTAAATAATATTGGAAGTTCGTCTTGGTCCAAAGTAAAATACAGCAGATTAATAATCTGGTTAAACAATTCGTTTATTTTCGACAGCAAGTTAATTCCCTATCTGATTCCATGGATACATGTTTGCTAGAGTCAACAACTTTATTATTGGGATTAACCAAAAGTCTGGGTAAATTATAACATTAATAAATTACAGAGATTTGTACTTTTCAAAAGTAGTTACTATTTTCCAGATTTATTAGCTAAAACTTCAAGGGTCTGTCTTAAAGTTAAATAAATGAGCAAGGAAAGCAGTATAAATACTTAAGTTTGGCAGTTCTAAAACGCACTGTTTACAGGGAAATGGAAGATAGCAGCATTATAGTACATATTTTATATCTAGCAGGCAAAATGTAGGAACCAAATAACACTGATAAAACTGCTGTAAATGAAATTCATTTCTAAAAGAAGTAATATATTATAGCTGAATCAAGTCAAAACATTTTATATGAATACAGATGACCATGGCTCATTCTATAAAGAAACATAATCAAAATGCAGAAAATCATGTATGCTGTTTATATCAAACCTCTTCCCTGCACCTGTTTAACTGACTAGCATTAGTTTTAAATCATACTGGCCATTTTCAGTTTCACTATAAAAAAAGGTATACCGGATGCAGTTGCATATATTTCTATAAACTGTTAGAAAATAGACTTATCACTTGTTATCTATTTGTAAGTGTATTTGTATAGAGTTTCTATAAACTCTTATTTATAGCGAGTCTCTTCACCAGTATTGAGTAGGACATGAAATCCTTATTTATGCATAGGAGATTCTATCCTACCACTTGAAACACAACCTACCTGAGCCATCATAGCTTGTATTTCTTTGCTCAAAAGCAGCTAAGTAGGCCAAGATACTAGACCGGTGCTTCTCTATCTTTTCCACTGTACAAATGATTATATTACCACTAAAAATGGTTGAGTTTCAATACCTAAACCAGGAAACACAACACTGTCCCTGGAGGAACTAGAGTAAACAAAACCTATGTCAAGATTAAACATTATTTAATTTTACTAACAACTGAAAGAGCCATTTTGAAGAATCAATATATTTGTCATTACGATTCTCAGATAAAATTAGCAAAGCATTAACATTTAGAATTTGAATGAAAGAGAGAGAGAGAGAGAGAGAGAGAGAGCGAGACAGACAGACAGACAGACAGACAGACAGACAGACAGACAGACAGACAGACAGACAGACAGACAGATGGGAAACTTGCCCAGAATCACTGGGCCATCTTTCATGCCTCAGGAGGAACTAGAATTCACAGTCTCCTGGTTTCTAGCCTGGAGCCTTGACCCCTAGACTCAACAACAAATCCATATGTACCTTTTAATAAAGTATGTTGACCTTAACTCCAGTAAGACTTTTGAATTATCACCTGGATAATTTGTAAATCTATATGCAACTGACAATACCAAAAATATTTTGGTATTAATTTCTTGCGCTTAGCTTGAAATCTATACTGTAAGTTTCAAATAAGAATTTATCTGCAAATGCAATTTATGACCCTGATTTAAAAACAAGTATTTAAAATAAGAAATAAAAATTATTTAAAATAATAATTGAAATGGAAACAGGTTGGTCACATAGCAAGAAGTACTGCTGGCAGGTGGACTAAGGCAGTCATAGAAAGTATACTTTATAAAAAACATCCACGAAAGATATAAAAAACTTGAGAAAAATCATCCACGAAAGATACTTAAAACAAGATGGATTGATGACATCAGCAAGTTTTACAGGCCCAATCGGCAAAAGAAAGCTCAGAACCAAATAGTTTGGGAACCTGCTGAAGAGGCCCTCGTCCTGCAGTGGTTAAAATGATGGTTTAAAATAACCATATTGCCTAACCCTACCACCTTTTCAGATATTATTTGATATTCTTAACACTTTTTGCAACACATAATAAAAATGATTAAACTCAACATAAAGGTAAAGGTAAAAGTTTCCCTCGCACATATATGCTAGTCATTCCTAACTCTAGGGAGGGGTATTCATCTCCATTTCAAAGCCAAAGAGCCAGTGTTGTCCAAAGATGTCTCCATGGTCATGTGGCTGCCACGACTAAACACCAAAGGTGCAAGGAACGCTGTTACTTTCCCACCAAAGTTGCCCCATATTTTTCTACTTGCATTTTTTACATGCTTTCAAACTCCTAGGTTGGCAGAAGCTGGAACAAGTAACGGCAGCTCATACTGTTATGTGGCACCAGGGATTCAAACTGCTGAACTGCCAACCTTTCTGATCGACACGCTCAACATCTTTGCCTCTGAGCCACCATGTCAAATAAAACCTCAACATAGCTTAGTGTAAAAGACCATATTTGGAAAATCAACTTTAACTTGGATTTCAGAGCAAAGGAACAATACTACTGAAATTTTTATATGGAGTAAAAACAGCCTCATTGACTTTACTTCTCAAAGTAATGGAAATCATTAATTAAATAAAATGGATTTCAATTTACCTTCTCTAATTATTATTATTAAACTGATTACATATTGATCATATGTAATGTGAAGCTAACTGCTTAAGGACATCAAAGACATTACAAATAGCCTAATGTTTCCAGGAAAAAAATAAATAAGAGGAAAAAGCAGATACCTAGGAAATTTCTGTTTGTGGAGTTGACAGTCTTCCTTTCCTCAATGAGCTAAAATGTTAGCTATAAATCAGTTTGGCCAATTGTTGGCTTTTATACTGTACATCATCTGAAGATTATAAGCAAGCAAAGAAACAAATCATATTTAAACCACTGAACCTTTAACAAAGGGCTAGACAGAAGTTCTAATCGCTTAGTGTAGTTTAACTATTAAGTGCGAGTGTTATATATATCTGCAATCCTGTTCTGAATTTTATGCAACACCACAGGTAAGAAATCAGGGGCAGGTTTTATCTTTGCCATTCACATAGTGACTTTAACTCTTCTTTGTACCCATATTTTTTGGAGTATAAGATGCACCTTTTTCCTCTGTAAAAGCAGCTGAAAATTTGGGTACATACTCTGAATGTAGCTTTTTTCAAAGCTTTTTTTCCCCCAGCCCTAACTAGGTGATAACAATCTTCCCAACTCTTACCTTGCAGACTTTTTTATTGTTACTCTCTCAGAATAATATTCTTCCAGCCAGTGTTCCCTCTAATTTTTTTGGGGTGTGTGTGTGTGCAGAAAAATATAGTGTCTGAGCGGCAGTCCCTTCGGGACTGGGCGGCACAGAAATAATAAATAAATAAATAAATAAATAAATAAATAAATAAATAAATAAATAAATAAGTAAGTAAGTAAGTAAGTAAGTAAGTAAGTAAACAAACAAACAAACAAACAAACAAACAAACAAATAAAAAGCCCACCCTGTTTTGCCTCAGAGAATTTTAAAATAAAATACTGTACTGTGTGTCTATAACAGTGAGCTCATAATAGGGCAACTTTATCAAGATCAAAATGCCACTTAAATAGTTGAGCTAGTTTCAAACTAGATTTTGATTTTCTTTCTCTCTTCCTTACTCCCATTCTTTTTCTTTCTCTTTTCCTTCCTCTCTCTTTTCTATCTGTTTCTCTCTCTTCCTCTCTCTCTCCTTCCCTCTCACTCTTTCCCTCTCGGCTTCTGGGCAGGTTTGAAAAACTCTGAGTTGATGATGATTTTTAAGTGAGCGATTGCTCACTGCTCAGCTTAGAGGGAACTATGCTTCCAGCCCTAAGTCTTTGCAGGACTATTTTAATTTCTCTACTTGCTCCGAATAAGTTTCTTTCCAGACCTAATAAGGTGCTAACAATGTTCCCAGCTCTTACCAGCTTGCAGGCTTTTTGTTTGTTACTCTCTCAGAATACGATTTTTTTAAGCACTAACCAAGGGATAAAATAATGTGCTGAAGCTGACTGGACTAAGAACACTAGCCAGATGAATACCTGATAGGTAGATTTGTTTCCCTATTTTCCTCCCCCAAAACTAATGTCCGTCTTATACTCCGAAAACTTAAGTAATACTTAAAAAAACACAGCACACATGGACTTACTCTGCAGCTACAGGAGGGAAAAAAAAGGTGGACATTTTCTCCTACGTTTTGCAGGGAAAGGACATTTCTCAATAATTTCTGAAAATGAGAACCTCACTAACTTTCAAGATGACTATTAGCACTATTTTGAAGGGAGGGGGGAAAGTGCCATTGGAAGATGCCCATTATGATGTCTCACCTGCTCTTAAGATTCCAAATGCATCAATGTGCTCAGAACAGTTGGGGACCTTTACCATATTCTTTGCACAAGGGAAAATAAGCTTTCGGAGGAAATCAAATGCAATTCATAGATCCAAATCTTTTCCTCCTATTTACAAACTGGCCAGAAGAGCCACCTGTGGGTCCCCCCCAAAAGTGATAATACATCACCACTATTTTTTCTGATGTGTAGAACTATACACATACAGAAGGAATAAGTATCATTTTTAAGGGGGTGAAATGATTCAGTGAATAAAGATGGTGACCTTGTCAGCTGGAAAGCTGACAGCTTGGATTTGAGACCCAAGCGGCATGCCCCAGGTCCTGCCCACCTAGCAGTTCGAAAGCATGTAAATGTGAGTAGATAAGTAGTTACCCCTTTAGTGGGAAGGTAACAGCATTCTGTATACTCCAGGGTATAGTAATGCTGGTCACATGAGCATGAAAGTATCTTTGCCCAACTTTGGCTCCCTCAGCTAACAAATGGAGATGGGCACCTCTTGTTAGAGTGGGAAGGGAAAATCTTTACATTTTTAGAAGTACACTTTTATGGAGAAATACATTCTAAATCACATTGAGGGACAGTGAGATCCAACTTCCCATTGAACCACACAACTCTCTAGAATGATGAATGTTAGCAAACTGTCCTTTCCCTTAGCCCAGGGTTACTGTTATGGTAGAGAGTCACTTTGGGTTCTCTAAGGAGAGGCTGGATATAAATTAAAAAAAAACCCCAAAGATGATAATGTGATTGCTCAATATGCTGTTGAAGTAGTAACTGATAATGGGCAACTGTAAAGCTCCAATACACCATTCTTAACCATGATGAAAAACTCAAATAAGAGATTAATAGTCCTTCAAACAGATGGCTGCATTTCCTAAAATAGGACATATGGTCACTCTAACCTTTCCTGCTCTTTCTATATATTAAACTGAAGTCCCTCTAACATGAAATCACTAATTCATAACAAGAAAATTTGAAGGATTTATACATTTTTCTACACTCAAGAAAAATGATTTCTGTTTTAAACTAGAGCAATAAATTATCTTGCTCTACATGATTCTATTGGCACAGAATTAACCAAGGTCAAGGCTGTTGCTTAAAATAAAACTGGCAGAACATCTTGCCAGTAATTACAGTAAAATGAAGATTATGGTCTTCAGGCTTATTGCCTTTCCTCCTATCCTCCCCATGTTATTACTGGATGGCCATTCCATTTATCAGTCTTATTTGAATTTGGATCTTTTCCCTCTCTCAACAGAAATCAGCAGGCACAGGAAAAGTGTATTAAGATTGTTGTCAGTTTTAAGCCAAATGACCATCCCCTTCCTCTCCCTCAGAGGATTTAAAAAAACAGCTGCTTGTAGCTCTAAGAGATTTTAAAACACACTCAGTTGTTATTGTCTCACTTTGGTGGATAATTCTATTTAAACAGGATTCAAAGTAAATATACCATATTTATCAGCTCACTTGGCATGTGTATGTGCACACAACTCATCATTTATATTACTATCAGAAATTGTTAACATGCTTAATGTCACCTAAAATTGGTTTACTATGAAAATTATTACGAGGGTCACCAGAAAGTAATGTGCCACATTTTTTTTCTTCAACAATTATTTATTGAACATGATGAAACTTACACACAACAAACAATTATGTTTCTTCTACACTCCCCTATTTTTCCACGTAATCTCTGTCCTGTTCTATGGTCTTCCTCCAGCAAAAAGGCAAAGGTGTGTATGCCCTGTCGGGACCACTCCTTGTTCTGGTCACAAAGCCTTGGAGCTCTGTTGAACCGTCTTCGAATGGCCTCACCCTCTGTGCCCAGCGACTAACTGTACTTCTATCGACTCCATAAACTGTACACAAACGTTTGTGAAAGCTGTCAAACCGCAAGATCAACAGTTTCTTTCTCCGCAGTGAGAAATTTAATGACGACACCTCGTAGTTGAGGTGCCAATTCAAGAGGAATTCAGAGCTGCTCAAATTATATTTAAGTACCCCGGTCTTATGTTTATTCAAATAATAATCCCATTTCCAATTATTAAGGCTATGTTGGTTTTTAGCAGGTTAATCTTCTCCAAAGGCCTTTGTCTTGAAGCAAAGTCAATGCAATGCAGCAGGCTTCCATGATTTCCCCATCTATTTTTTCCCCCTTTCAGATATTTCTTCAATGGATGTTGGGTGAGAAATAGCATATATGAGGGAGTAGAGGAAAGAATGACAACAGCAGGGATGGATTTATGGTGGGACACATTAATCATGCTGATAAAAGCAGGAAGCTTCTGAAGATGCCGAAGGCCAGGAGGATACTGTAAGTACTTTCCTTATCAGGATACAGGATTCTGTAGCTGACTTCAAATATTGTTTTTTAAAAACTGGGTAATAAATAACATGCATACTCATTCTCTTTACAAATAATGAATATCTCCTTAGAAGTTGCTAAGATCACAAAAAAATTGCAGCGTGAAAGCTGTCAAACCGCAAGATCAACCGTTTTACTGTTGTATAAATAGTAAAATAAATACTTTTACTATGTGTTCAAAACAGTTACTATATCTATATCTATCTATATCTCTATATCTATATCTATCTATCTATCTATCTATCTATCTATCTATCTATCTATGGAACAACAATTAACGGTTTGAACACATAGTAAAACTATTTATTTATTGTGAGCTGCCCTCTAGGGAATGAGGGCAGCTCACAATAAAAACAGTATAAATCAATATAAAAGACATTTCAATTTAAAACAGTCATGCATTCCTGGGCCAACCTCGCTAATCATCTCTCTGACGTCAATGGTCCCAGGTCTGTCAGAAAAGCCAGGTCATTTCAGCTTTCCAGAAAGCCAATAAGATGGGGGTAGTGCGGATCTCAGGAGGTAGTTGATTCCAGAGAGTTGGGCCCCACACAGAAAAGGCCTTCCCCTGTGGACCCACCAGCTGACATTGTTTTGCTGACATGATCCGAAGAAGGTCAGTTCTGTGGGTTCTAACTAGTTGTGGTAGAAGGCAACCTTGGAGATATACTGGCCCTGAGCCATGTAGGGCTTTAAAGGTAATAACCAACACCTTGAATTGTGAATTGTGATCGAAGACCAATAGGAAGCCGGTGCAGCTTGCGAAGAATTGATGTAGTGTGGGTTCATCTGCATTCTGGACCAGCTGTAGTCTCCAAACACACTTCAGGGGTAGCCCCGTGTAGAACACATTGCAATAGTCCAGCCACAAGGTGATAAGAGCATGAATGACGTGAGAAGAACCTCTCGATCCAAGTAGGGTAGCAATTGGTGCACTAGTCGAACCTGCGCAAAGGTCCTCCTAGCTACAGCTGTCAGGTGTTGATCTAGTCTTAGCTTAATATTTTTTTTATTTTAAATATGTACACAGATAAAAAGCAAAATTTCAAAAAAAACCTGTAATCTGCTATATTATGATTAGCAGAAGAGCTAAATAAAATTATTATTATTATTATTACATATTATAATAATTATAAATTATTAAAATATTTATATAATTTATTCATCACCACCACCACCACCACCATCATCAACAACAACATTTATTAAGGGCATTACCACCTTTAAAACAATTAGGGCGAACATAATAGTCCCTTAAATTCAAATATAGAAATATAGTTTTGAAAAGCAGTGATACTTTTTTTTCAAATTCTCACTGAAATACTGTACAGACTTCAAAAAGAAGAGGAAAAACAGTGGTGAAAATGGAATATACATGGAAATATAATATTGAATTGCCTAAGAGGCAATAACCCATAAAATAAAGCACATTGTACAGGACAAGTTGTGTGGTTGTCTGTCAACATCATATCCTACATCATTAGTCACAATGTTTAGGGAGCTCAGAGCAATTTGTCTTCACTGTGATAGACATATCAAAGAGACCTGAATAAAAACATTATACATTTATCTGCAAACAGTGTGGGATTTTAGGAGGGGGAGGATTCTGATTTATTTTTTTATTTAGCTTGTTCACCAAAATATATTTTGCTGTGGTTTACATTTCTTTGGGAGAACACAATTCCTCTAAATACGTCTAACGAGCAGTCAGAAATTCTATTTTTTTCCCAGTGAACTATACTGGAGGAATATAGCCATTGCTTTTGTAACATACTATTATGAATACAGTCATTGACATAATCAATATTCTGGATTTCAATCAGCTGGTACTAAGTATTTGACAAATGGATGCACTGCTTTTTGCCATTTTCTTCAAGGTCAGTCTAGCATTTGCTACAAATTACTTTTTGCAGAGATACAGATAAAGATGGCTAAAGCACATTACTCAAAAGGAACATAAACAACAGAGCAAAAGAATTGCACTCCTGCTCAGAAATTCAAGTGAACTAACTTGACAACACTCTCGAGAACATGTTGCACTACCATAAAAGGAGAAACAAATAAAAGCAATGCTACCTACTGTCTGATCTACTATTGACCATCCAACCGAGATAATTATGTCAAACTCTCCAAAAGCAGTTTGAAGATTGTTCAAAGTGTCATTAAGAGATTGGGGACTTTAAAGATCTCTACATTTATTGGGAAACTAAAACTGCCAAACATTAGTCCTTCCAGATGATACACGGATTGTCTTTTTGATAATTTCCCCCTTCAGTGAATGGAAGAATGCAAAAATGAGGATCAGTTACCCTTGATCTGATACTAACCAATGAGGAAGACTTAGTTAATTATTTAAGGAAATGACCTTGCAGTGCTGGAAGTCTTGTTTTAAGGCAAATGAAAGTTAACTTTAAAAACATCTTTTAATTAATTAAAGAAATCTAATGGGATTCCATGACAGAATAAACATTTGGGAAAATTATCTCTAGAGGGATGGGAATTATAAAACCAGTGTTAGAGTTGCTATTATTAGAGGAAGATAATACTAGCATAATTTCCAAACAATTCCAGTACGGAAAATACAGTAGTAGAGTAAAATCGAAGCCAATGTATAAATAAAAATTGAGATTTAAAAACAAACAAATAACATTCTACACTCGAAAACTAAACTTGGTGTAAAGTGCATGGGCAATTCTTATCTATACATTATGATCATATTATATCCAACTTGTAGATCTTCACTATCAATGCATTTCTACATACAATTCACTTACTTCAACCAGTGTCAACCATCTGCAGGAATCCTCTTTGGAGACGTTGCTGTAAGTATGCCATTTTCATGAGTTGTGGGAAGCTAACTCTAGAAAAAGTTGATTTTCAAACATTGCAACAAAACTTTAGAAATGTTTCCTTCTAGAAGCAAGATTGATCCTTTCTAGTAATGACTTCTCAGAAATTAGTGAAGGTTAAATACTTCCAGAAGGATCTTTGAATATCACCCTTCACAATACTTTTTATTAGATTTGTTTTGGTTGTTTTTATTGTTATGGTGTGTTGGGTTTTGGGGGAGGGAGTTAGTCCTTCACAGCTTTATTGTTATAAAAGCCTTACATTAAGTTTTTTAATTGCATATTTAATTATTTTCCGTTCCCTATCACCAATGTTTTATTTTATTATTTTTCTCCTTCTAGAGTGAATGTGTCAATTGTATTTTATTTTGTAATCTCCTTGCTGACAAAATGATTTGGTGGCATAATGATAAGCAGCCAAGCCACCAAGGAGGAATACATGCAGTTAACTTAGAACTGTCAAGATGGTGTCAAAAAAGTCAAAGCTCAGAATCTGCCAAAGTTGATGAAGGATGCTAGAATCAGCAAAAAGGCCTTCTGCAGATATGTTTAAAATAAACAGGAAAGGGAAGGATCAGCTGCTCAAAGCAAAGCAGAGCTATTTTAATTCCTATACTGCTTGGTTTTCTCTCTTGTTAGAGAGGAAGTTCCTGAATGTTCCATCCAGAGATTGTGAGAAAGTAAATGAAGGATAGTATTGAAGCCAGGCGAATTGCATCCTAAGGCACTGAAATAATTATCTCAATCCTTATCTTGTCTCTATCGTCATGAAAGGAGAAAGGGGCGATCCAGTGAGTTACAGATCAGTCAGTCTGACATAGACATCTGGAAAAAATATCCAGAGACTATAGAAACTGATCAGCAAATACCTGAGAGCGAAGCAAAAATGATCAAATGTCAAGGTGAACTTTCCAGGAGATTGTCTTGCCAACCCTATTTCATTCTTTGGGAGCAGATAATTTCCTTAATAAATTGTAAAATACAGAAGACATAATAAAGCTTAATTTCAGTAACGTTTTAATAAAATATCCCTTCCTATTTAGCAATGTTTTCAACCTACTGCATTTTGTATAAATGAATCCCATATTTTATTATATTTATCCATATAAAATCTACGTCCATTGACAATTTGCTCATAAGGAGCAAGTTCAACCCATCGCATAAATGGTGTCATAGCTTCATTTTTACAGATGTTGCAATATCAGTATTTTAGCTATAATAAGGGTATGGAAAAATCAATTTGCTTTGTCCAGTTGTCAAGTTCTTCGAACTAGATATGTAATTCAAAAGAAAATTATCCTCTGAAAATTTAGCTTTGGCTGCACAGTCACATTTATATACCGTATTTTTCGCTCCATAAGACGCAGTTTTTTTCCTCCCAAAGTAGGATGAAAAATCAGCCCCGTCTTATGGAGCGAAGATGCAGGCAGGGAGGGGGGAGGCGCTGGAGCAGAGGGGGCGCAGGGACGGGGACAGGGGGGGGGGAATCGTCTGAACGCGGTTCCGAGTTGGGGGTTCGGGGGGGTGCTGGAAAGCCCCCCAGGCCGGCTGCGATCTTTTAAAACAGCCGCGCCGCTTCCCAGCTGACTCCTGAAGCCAAAAGCCAAAGGCGAACTTCCGCGCTTCAGGAGTCAGCTGAGAAGCGGCGCGGCTGTTTTAAAAGATCGCAGCCGGCCTGGGGGGCTTCCCAGCACCCTCCCGAACCCACTTCCCAGCTGTTAAGTTATTCTGTTATTGTAATAAATATTTTAGCCCACTTTTTGGCTCAAAATATTTTTTTTCTATTTTCCTCCTCTAAAATCTAGGTGCGTCTTATCAGCAGGTGCGTCTTATAGAGCGAAAAATACGGTAGTTCACTATTTTCTCCCAAACCATAGTAAGTATAGGACATTATAAAAGCATATGTTTTAAGGAAGCCTTCTTCTTAAATCTCCAACAAAATATTCTCCCAGTTTTTGAAACCTGATTGTGTGTGCTTTAGCATCCCATTTATTAGCAAGTTAGCTAATTTGAGGAATTATCCAGTTATCTTGCTGGCCAGCTCTCAAAACTGTGGAAAATAGTTTTTCACAACTGGAATGCAGGAAGAATAGGTAGTTATTCCAACTGTGTTTTGCAAATCACTGTCCTCTTTCTTGTGCTCTAAGACGTCAATTGCAACTACCTGTATACTAGAAGTGTCAAACTCGCGTTGTCACTGTGGCATCACATGATGTATTGCAACCTTTTTCCCCTTCACTAAACCGGGCATAGACATGGCCAGTGCATGACACACCTGGCTCGTTGACTGCTAGTTTTACAATCTTTTCCTGCACGGGCATAAATTGTCGTTGTATAAGTTACAGTTTAAATTCCATTGACACCTTTGCTCTATTAATACTCTTTTCTATTGTCTAGAAATCTCTCATTCTTTATTCTACTCATCTCTTAACTTTTGCATATCAAACTGATTTATTGATAACAAATATCCATTTAAAAAGCTAATAGTAAGTATGTTTTCGTTTTAAAAGATTTAATCAATTGTTGTAGTATCTTGGGTACTGCAGAAGCTGAAAATTCTGCTGACCCAAACAATGTTAAAAAATGTTGTAGCTATAAATGTTGCCACTGTATTGCATCTGATAGATTAAGTTTGGCTCTCAGTCCAGCACACTGTATGTTAAAAAATCAGCCTCACCATCTTTCAATTAGTCCAAAGTAAATATCCCCACTTTCACTCAATTTTTTGATGCCATCATTTTCCCTAAATGTTTAATATTGGAACTCCTCATAAAGTAAAGTGACCAGACATCCCACTTCCAGTGGGACAGTCACACTTTTTGATCATTTGTCCCACGTCCCGCTCCATTTGAAAAATGTCCCGCTTTTTTTTCTCCCAAACAACCCCCTTGGGAAGAGGCTGGAGGGAGGGGTTCTGGGCTCTCCGCTGCTGCCTCACCCTCCCCGCCCCTAATCCAGCTTGACTGGAGGTCTCTCTGGGGAGGAAAAGGAAGAGGTCTCTGCTCATGAGGAAGAAAGAACGAGAGGACCCACCGAGGTAAAGGGGCACCGCGGTGGGGGGCGGATGAGGGGCACACTTGCTGAGGGGAGATGGTGGCACTGAGTGCTCGGCAAAGCTTCGGTTGCCTCGGTGCTTCTAGAGGCTCCGGCCAGCCTGAGGGTGCTGTCCAGGTGCTTCTCTCCAGGCTGCGTGCAGTCCATTTGGGCGCCTCAGGATCTGCCAAGGGGGAAGTGCAGTGTTGCTTTCCTTTGCCTTGGAGCTGGCGGAGCCAACCTGAGTACACTTGGGGGCATCCTGAGCGGGATCCTCCCCTCACTCCCCCATTTGCCCCTCCATCCTCGGAGCCTGTTTGGCCGAAGGAGAGGGTGGGGGGGTGCCGGAGGCACCTGGGAGGAAGGAGCCTCCTGCTGAAGAGCCTGGCCCAAAGGGGGGAAAAGTGGGAGGGGGGGGCAGACCAGGCTGCCTTTGCATCTCTCTTCAAGGAGCCGGAGTGCCTACTGAACCCCAGGAACGGGGCTGGGTTCATGGGGGGGAGACCCTTATGGAGAAAGAAGAGGAAGGGGAGAAGAGGAAGAAAGAGTGAGG